>NW_024747582.1:1776385-1790135 GCF_018991925.1 Homarus americanus | reverse complement strand
ATCAAGTATACTTTACGTTCAGTTACGTATTGCCTCCTCATGTTGGTTCACCTTCCCCAACACCACCACCACCTCCTCCTCCCTCATGTTGGTTCACCTTCCCAACACCACCACCACCTCCTCCTCCCTCATGTTGGTTCACCCTTCCCAACACCACCACCACCTCCTCCTCCCTCATGTTGGTTTCACCCTTCCCACCCACCTCCTCCCCTCATGTTGGTTCACCCTTCCACCACCACCACCCTCCTCCCCTCATGTTGGTTCACCCTTCCCAACACCACCCCACCACCTCCTCCCTCATGTTGGTTCACCCTTCCCAACACCACCACCACACCTCCTCCCCTCATGTTGGTTCACCCTTCCCACCACCACCACCTCCTCCCTCATGTTGGTTCACCCTTCCCAACACCACCACCACCACCTCCTCCTCCCTCATGTTGGTTCACCCTTCCCAACACCACCACCACCTCCTCCTCCCTCATGTTGGTTCACCCTTCCCAACACCACCACCACCTCCCTCATGTTGGTTCACACCCTTCCCACACCACCACCACCTCCTCCTCTCATGTTGGTTCACCCTTACAACCCCCACCTCCACCTCCCTCATGTTGGTTCACCCTTCCCACCACCACCACCTCCTCCCTCATGTTGGTTCACCCTTCCCAACACCACCACCTCCTCCTCCCCTCATGGTTCACCCTTCCCAACACCCCCCACCTCCACCTCCCTCATGTTGGTTCACCCTTCCCACCACCCTCCTCCTCCCCTCCATGTTGGTTCACCCTTCCCAACACCACCACCACCACCACCCCTCCCCTCATGTTGGTTCACCCTTCCCACCACCACCCCTCCTCCTCATGTTGGTTCACCTTCCCAACACCACCACCACCTCCTCCTCCCCTCATGTTGGTTCACCCTTCCCAACACCACCACCTCCTCCCTCCCTCATGCTGGTTCACCTTCCTTCCCCTCCTCTCCTCCTCCCCCCCCATGTTGGTTCACCCTTCCCAACACCACCTCCTCCTCCTCCTCCCTCATGTTGGTTCACCCTTCCCACCACCTCCTCCCTCACCCTGACCAATTACCTTATCAACGTCCTCCCCTCCGCCAATTTCCTCGACAACATAGAAGAAAGAGATGATAAAAGCAGAGGATAAAACATGATAATGAGTAAAGCAATCAGTCAACCCGCCATGATTCAGGGATGACATAACAAAACCAGAGTGCTTTAGGGGGGGGATCCTCTGAAAAATGTGCAATGTTTTCTTTTTTAGAGAGAGAGAGAGAGAGAGAGAGAGAGAGAGAGAGAGAGAGAGAGAGAGAGAGAGAGTTAGTTCATGGCGGTGATGGACAGAATGCCTTTATAGTTATTTTAATTATTTTTTTTTTTACTCGATTTTATTTCATTTTTCCCTCGACATGTCAACCTAAATGCTTAACTATATTGGGTGATCGGTTTGATGACTCGTGTTATGGATCAATGTCGTGGATATGGGTCGCAGGCTACAGGTCACAGATTACAGGCTACAGGTCACAGGTAACACGTCATAGTTCACAGGTTACAAGTCAGAGATTATAGGCTACAGGTCACAGGTAACACGTCATAGTTCACAGGTAACACATCATAGGTCAGAGGTTACAGGTCACTGGTTACAGGTCACAGATTACATGCCACACGTCGTAGGTTACAGGTCACACGTCATAGGTCACTGGTTACAGGTCACAGATTACATGCCACACGTCGTAGGTTACAGGTCACAGAGGCTAAAAGATGAGGTAAATATCATTCACGAGTGTAAATGTATAGACAAAGAAAACCATTTTACATACCACTCTTATTTTGTTTTCAATTTACAAACCCATTTACACTTGAAATTTTATTGATTCAAGACAACTAATATTAATTTACTTCAAGTCTCACTAAATTACATAATATTCCTGAGTGTTTACGTTACACAACTAATTATATGTGTTTTTGTTGTGTATTTACGATAAACAGGAAGATGTTTGATGTTATGAAGATGTGTAAATAGTTTCCACATTACATAAGCAACAGTATTACTCGAGGCTTCACGACACATCACTCAAACCCTAACCTGAAGCCTTCCTCCACACATCTCAGTAGGAAGAACAGTCCACAGTCCTACTCGAGGCTTCACCACATCACTCAAACCCTAACCTGAAGCCTTCCTACACACATCTCAGTAGGAACAGTCCACAGTCCTACTCGAGGCTTCACGACACATCACTCAAACCCTAACCTGAAGCCTTCCTACACATCTCAAGTAGGAACCAGTCCACAGTCCCTACTCGAGGAAGCCACCACATCCTCAAACCCCTAACCTGCGCCTCCCTACACATCTCAGTAGGAACCAGTCACAGTCCTACTCGAGGGCTTCACCACATCACTCAAGCCCAGCCCTAACCCACCTGGAAGCCTTCCTACACACATCTCAGTAGGAAGAGAACAGTCCACAGTCTACTCGAGGGCTTCACGACACATCACTCAAACCTAACCTGAAGCCTTCCTACACATCTCAGTAAGAACAGTCCACAGTCTACTCGAGGCTTCACCATCCTCAAACCCCAACACAGAAGCCTCTACATCTCAGTAGGAACAGTCCACAGTCCTACTCGGGGGCTTTTTATGCTCAAACTAACCTGAAGCCTTCCTACACACATCTCAGTAGGAAGAACAGTCCCTGATCCCCTACTCCCGAGGCTTCACCGCATCCTCCAAACCCCTAACCTAGAAGCCTTCTACACATCTCAGTAGGAACAGTCCACAGTCTACTCAGGGGCTTCACCACATCCTCAAACCCTAACCTGAAGCCTTCCTCCACACACACCTTAGTAGGAAGAACAGTCCACAGTCCTACTCGGCTTCACCCACATCCTCCAAACCCCTGACAACACTGAAGCCTTCCTCCACACATCTCAGTAGGAACAGTCCACAGTCCTACTCGAGGCTTCACGACATCACTCAAGCCCTAACCTGAAGCCTTCCCTGCACACATCTAAGTAGGGAACAGTCCACAGTCCTACTCGAGGCTTCACGACACATCACTCAAACCCTAACCTGAAGCCTTCCTCCACACATCTCAGTAGGAAGAACAGTCCACAGTCCTACTCGAGGCTTCACCACATCACTCAAACCCTAACCTGAAGCCTTCCTACACACATCTCAGTAGGAACAGTCCACAGTCCTACTCGAGGCTTCACGACACATCACTCAAACCCTAACCTGAAGCCTTCCTCCACACATCTCAGTAGGAAGAACAGTCCACAGTCCTACTCGAGGCTTCACCACATCACTCAAACCCTAACCTGAAGCCTTCCTACACACATCTCAGTAGGAACAGTCCACAGTCCTACTCGAGGCTTCACGACACATCACTCAAACCCTAACCTGAAGCCTTCCTCCACACATCTCAGTAGGAAGAACAGTCACAGTCCTACTCGAGGAAAGCACACTCCTCAAACCCTAACCTGAAGCCTTCCTCCACACATCTCAGTAGGAAGAACAGTCCACAGTCCTACTCGAGGCTTCACCACATCACTCAAACCCTAACCTGAAGCCTTCCTACACACATCTCAGTAGGAACAGTCCACAGTCCTACTCGAGGCTTCACGACACATCACTCAAACCCTAACCTGAAGCCTTCCTACACACATCTCAGTAGGAACAGTCCACAGTCCTACTCGAGGCTTCACGACACATCACTCAAACCCTAACCTGAAGCCTTCCTCCACACACCTCAGTAGGAAGAACAGTCCACAGTCCAACTCGAGGCTTCACCAGAGATCACTGAAGCTATAATTTGAAACCATAAGGGGCAACAGCGAAGAGGAGGAAGGTGGGAGCATTTGTCAGGGTAATGGCAGACATCCACCACCACCGCCCGTCCTCACAGCTAATATCTTGTGCAATATATTTCTTCTCCCGACCCGCCTCAAATACTCTCCCTGGTTCAACGATATACTGCTACACTTGTATTCTGGGCTAATATAGTGCCAGGTTAATAGTGAATAGTGCCGGGTTAATAGTGAAGAATAGTGCCAGGTTAATAGTGAATAGTGCCAGGTTAATAGTGAAGAATAGTGCCAGGTTAATAGTGAAGAATAGTGCCAGGTTAATAGTGAAGAATAAGTGCCAGAATAATGTAGTGTGTCAATATAATGGTAAGTGATATAATGGGTAAATGGAGTCATGAGTAAATAAATAATGGTTAGATTAGGGAAAAAATCGCATCCTTAATTCACCTAAACTTCCTAAAAGAATCATATATTTTGGGGGTTAATTTTACCAATAGTTGGGTGATTAATGTGGAGACTCGGTGAAGTTATCCCCACAGTGAATATAAGGTTCACCGGGGGGAAACTCTCTTATCAACAAAGGCAGCACCTGAATAAATCTCTTTCTCAGGGATCGTTATCAGGCTATTGTGTGAGCTAATGACATTGTTCTCAGCCCACTGTTGTCCACGATCAAAAAATTTTTACTATGGCTGACAAGAACAAAGGAGGTAATGTACCGGCTTTGACAACTCTCAAATCTCCTCCTCATGCAATTTTGGTCCTGCTGCTGTTGCTGGTCAAGAAAAAGTGGACAGCTGCTGGCATATACACATGGGTAGGATACAGGTGTGTAGGAGGATACAGGTGTGTAGGAGGTTACAGCTGTGTAGGATACAGGTGTGTAGGATGCAGTTATGTAGAATACAGGTGTGTAGGATACCTATTTGTAGGAGGTAACTGCTGCACAAGATACAGGTGTGTAGAAGAATACATTTGTTAAAGAGGATGCAGCAGCTCATAATACAATAATACAACAGAATACAGCTGCACCAGAAAAACACAACACCATCATGACCAGCGCAGGAGTGAGTGGTGGTACTAACAACCCAGTATAGAGTAAGGGGTGATAAATAAAGCGTTTAAAGACAGTTTTCATCACCTACACCAACCGCAGGATAAAATAACATTCATTTTATAGCTCAGACAGTAATTACATTCTTAGAATAAATTTATCCAGTTATCGTGTTTTTAAATGGCTTATAGGCCTTCGTTAGTCTATTGAGGTATACGCAATTATGTGTGTATGTCTTGTCTCTTGAGGAGTTGAGGTATACGCAATTATGTGTGTATGTCGTGTCTCTTGAGGAGTTGAGGTATACGCAATTATGTGTGTATGTCTTGTGTCTCTTGAGGAGTTGAGGTATACGCAATTATGTGTGTATGTCTTGTCTCTTGAGGAGTTGAGGTATACGCAATTATGTGTGTATGTCTTGTCTCTTGAGGAGTTGAGGTATACGCAATTATGTGTGTATGTCTTGTCTCTTGAGGAGTTGAGGTATGCACAATATACTTGCAATTATGTGTGTATGTCTTGTCTCTTGAGGTAGGGTTGAGTATACGCAATTATGTGTGTATGTCTTGTCTCTTGAGTGTCTCTTGAGTATACACAATTATGTGTGTATGTCTTGTCTCTTGAGGAGTTAAAGTGCAATTATGTGTGTATGTCTTGTCTCTTGAGGAGTTGAGGTATACGCAATTATGTGTGTATGTCGAGGAGTTGGTCTTATGTGTCTATGTCTTGTCTATAGTAGTTGAGGAGTATACGCAATTATGTGTGTATGTCGTGTCTCTTGAGAGTTGAGGTATACCAATTATATGTGTATGTCTTGTCTCTTGAGGTTAAATTGGTATGTATCGCAATTATGTGTGTATGTCTTGTCTCTTGAGGTTGAGGGTATACGCAATTATGTGTCTATGTCTTAGGTTAAGTATACTCAATTATGTATGTGCTTATCGTGTCTCTTGAGTTATATACGCAATTATGTCTATGTCTTGTCTCTTGAGGTTAGTTGGGGTATACGCAATTATGTGTGTATGTCGTGTCTTGAGGTTGGGTATACGCAATTATGTGTGTATGTCGTGTCTCTTGAGGTTACATTGTGTGTATCGTGTATTTGAGTATACGCAATTATGTGTGTATGTCTTATGTCTTGAGGTTGAAGGTTACGCAATTATATTTATTGTATGTCTTATTGTCTTGAGGTTATACCAATTGTGTCTTGATTGTCTTGTCTTGTCTTGAGTATACACAATTATTGTATGTTGTGTCTCTTAATTGGTATACGCAATTATGTGTGTATGTCTTGTCTCTTGAGGAGTTGGGTATACGCAATTATGTGTGTCTATGTCTTGTCTCTTGAGGTTGGGGTATACGCAATTATGTGTATGTCTTGTCTCTTGAGGGAGTTGAGGTATACGCAATTATGTGTGTATGTCTTGTCTCATGAGGAGTTGAGGTATACACAATTATGTGTGTATGTCTTGTCTCATGAGGAGTTGAGGTATACACAATTATGTGTGTATGTCTTGTCTCATGAGGAGTTGAGGTATACACAATTATGTGTGTATGTCGTGTCTCTTGAGGAGTTGAGGTATACGCAATTATGTGTGTATGTCTTGTGTCTCTTGAGGAGTTGAGGTATACGCAATTATGTGTGTATGTCTTGTCTCTTGAGGAGTTGAGGTATACGCAATTATGTGTGTATGTCTTGTCTCTTGAGGAGTTGAGGTATACGCAATTATGTGTGTATGTCTTGTCTCTTGAGGAGTTGAGGTATACACAATTATGTGTGTATGTCTTGTCTCATGAGGAGTTGAGGTATACGCAACTATGTGTGTATGTCTTGTCTCTTGAGGAGTTGAGGTATACGCAATTATGTGTGTATGTCTTGTCTCATGAGGAGTTGAGGTATACGCAATTATGTGTGTATGTCTTGTCTCTTGAGGAGTTGAGGTATACGCAATTATGTGTGTATGTCTTGTCTCTTGAGGAGTTGAGGTATACGCAATTATGTGTGTATGTCTTGTCTCTTGAGGAGTTGAGGTATACACAATTATGTGTGTATGTCTTGTCTCATGAGGAGTTGAGGTATACGCAACTATGTGTGTATGTCTTGTCTCTTGAGGAGTTGAGGTATACGCAATTATGTGTGTATGTCTTGTCTCATGAGGAGTTGAGGTATACGCAATTATGTGTGTATGTCTTGTGTCTTGAGGAGTTGAGGTATACGCAATTATGTGTGTATGTCTTGTCTCATGAGGAGTTGAGGTATACGCAATTATGTGTGTATGTCTTGTCTCTTGAGGAGTTGAGGTATACGCAATTATGTGTGTATGTCGTGTCTTGAGGAGTTGAGGTATACGCAATTATGTGTTTGTTATTACTTATGTGACTTCTTCCTGAAGCTAATAATACCACGTGAAGACCCTAATGGTACCATGGCCCCGACCACCTCTCTCTGTACACTTTTACAACAGTTGGTTAATTACCCAGATTGTAGTTTCATTTCCAGGTTTCCAATTTTATTTGCCAATCATTTTCGTTGATGATTTTGCACTACAATTTCATTCTTTATCAAGGAATGTAAAATGTTTAATGGTACCAGGTATTGCATTTTGTACACAAGCTCGTCAGTATTTCCACCTTCCCTGTTTTCTATTAATCCTTCTGGCAGAACATCAATACTGGGTGTCTCTCACAATTATGTCCTGGGTTCGAGTCCTGGCCTGGAACACACGTGAGAAGGGTATTATTCAGTGCGACTCTCTCTACCAAATATCACAGGTTTTTCTGGGTACTCCTGTTTCCTCCTGTACTAACAATGGACAATAAATTTCATGATAAAGAAACAAACTGACCAGCCACCTGAACGGCTAGTACACTGATAAATGGTGAAGTGATAAGAGTTAAATTGCGTGGGTGGTTCTCCATAACATCCTGTGAACTCTCAGGCTTAATCACAAACAATAGTTTTACCGTAACCCCGTCAATAAGTCCAATCAGATAGAGGTTAGTATGGAAGCCTTTCAGTATTCTAGCTCTGATTGGCCACAACCACTGTAATCATTCAAAAAATATTAGGATCCCTTCAGCATTGTACTGTAGTTCTGATTGGCCACAGGAACTAGTATAACCAATCAGATAGGGGTTATTGGGAGCTCCCTCAAGCAGTATTACAGTATTCTAGCTCTGAATGACCACATCAACTAGTATAACCAATCAGATTGAGGTTACTGGGAGCCCCCACAGTATTCTCGCTCTGATTGGCCACACTTGCACTGGCAGCCTGAATGCCATGACGTCTATCTTTTAGTGGTGCTACCCAGACTGGCTGCTTTCAACTTCCCTCGTAAAATATCATTGAAACCCAGCCGGGCGTAGATGCGATTTCACTCGTAAAGTAGTCCAGGGAAGACTTCAGTCCAGGAGAGGAGTTCCCAAGATCAATACATATTTTTTTCTTTTACTTCCCTCTCTGTAAAAAAAAAACTTGAGGAGTTTTCTTCCAGTTGTAAAATATAACGGAACAAGTTCTCTTTACAAAGTCTGATACTTGTGTCGGTGGAATGCCTCAAGGATTCCTGCAAGTTTGGAATATTCTCTTCCGTGTATTTGGATATTTTCTCCACACAACAATTTATTTTTATGTTTATTTTTTTTTTTTTTTTGGGTGACGATGACAGATTTTTTGGCCACGAGGACAGACTTTTTTGACGAGACCAGACTATTTTTGTGATGAGGCCAGACTTTTTTTTATGACGGACAGCTTTTTGTGACGAGGCCAGACTTTTTTATGACGAGGACAGATTTTGGTGACGAGGCCAGATATTTTATAAACAATACCATGTGGCTATATGTACATACCAAAAATAAATAAAAAAATATTTAAATATCTTCGTCTTAACCCCTTTAATACAATGATGACCCCGAATACAGTGAAGTAACCCATAGTAACACTCACTATTTTAACCCCATGAGGAGGGTGGATTATACCCTTGAGTACAATGGCTTGATCCTCCCAATACAGTATCTCAGATCTTTGAGTACGAAGACTTATTTTCCTGAGTCCTAAGGCATATTACCCAAGAGTTAGATCATTGTACTCAAGGACTTAGAATACGAAAATCTATTCTCCTGAGTCCTAAAACACATTACTCAAGGGTTAGATCATTGTACTCAAGGACTTAGAATACGAAAATCTATTATCCTGAGTCCTAAAACACATTACTCAAGGGTTAGATCATTGTACTCAAGGACTTAGAATACGAAAATCTATTCTCCTGAGTCCTAAAACACATTACTCAAGGGTTAGATCATTGTACTCAAGGACTTAGAATACGAAAATCTATTCTCCTGAGTCCTAAAACACATTACTCAAGGGTTAGATCATTGTACTCAAGGACTTAGAATACGAAAATCTATTCTCCTGAGTCCTAAAACAAATTACTCAAGGGTTAGATCATTGTACTCAAGGACTTAGAATACGAAAATCTATTAGTCCTAAACATTACTTAGATCATTGTACTCAAGGACTTAGAATACGAAAATCTATTCTCCTGAGTCCTAAAACAAATTACTCAAGGGTTAGATCATTGTACTCAAGGACTTAGAATACGAAAATCTATTCTCCTGAGTCCTAAAACACATTACTCAAGGGTTAGATCATTGTACTCAAGGACTTAGAATACGAAAATCTATTCTCCTGAGTCCTAAAACACATTACTCAAGGGTTAGATCATTGTACTCAAGGACTTAGAATACGAATCTATTCTCCTCAGTCCTAAAACACATTACTCAAAGGAGATCATTGTACTCAAGGACTTAGAATACGAAAATCTATTCTCCTGAGTCCTAAAACAAATTACTCAAGGGTTAGATCATTGTACTCAAGGACTTAGAATACGAAAATCTATTCTCCTGAGTCCTAAAACACATTACTCAAGGGTTAGATCATTGTACTCAAGGACTTAGAATACGAAAATCTATTCTCCTGAGTCCTAAAACACATTACTCAAGGGTTAGATCATTGTACTCAAGGACTTAGAATACGAAAATCTATTCTCCTGAGTCCTAAAACACATTACTCAAGGGTTAGATCATTGTACTCAAGGACTTAGAATACGAAAATCTATTCTCCTGGTCCTAAAACACATTACTCAAGGTTAGATCATTGTACTCAGGACTTAGAATACGAAAAATCTATTATCCTGAGTCCTAAAACACATTACTCAAGGGTTAGATCATTGTACTCAAGGACTTAGAATACGAAAATCTATTCTCCTGAGTCCTAAAACACATTACTCAAGGGTTAGATCATTGTACTCAAGGACTTAGAATACGAAAATCTATTCTCCTGAGTCCTAAAACACATTACTCAAGGGTTAGATCATTGTACTCAAGGACTTAGAGACGATCTATTCTCCTGAGTCCTAAACATTACTTAGATCATTGTACTCAAGGACTTAGAATACGAAAATCTATTCTCCTCAGTCCTAAAACACATTACTCAAGGGTTAGATCATTGTACTCAAGGACTTAGAATACGAAAATCTATTCTCCTGAGTCCTAAAACACATTACTCAAGGGTTAGATCATTGTACTCAAGGACTTAGAATACGAAAATCTATTCTCCTGAGTCCTAAAACACATTACTCAAGGGTTAGCTCATTGTACTCAAGGACTTAGAATACGAAAATCTATTCTCCTGAGTCCTAAAACACATTACTCAAGGGTTAGATCATTGTACTCAAGGACTTAGAATACGAAAATCTATTCTCCTCAGTCCTAAAACACATTACTCAAGGGTTAAGTCATCGTACTCAAGGACTTAGAATATGAAGACCAATCCTCCTGAGTCCTAAGACATAATACTGAAGGGTTAAGCCATCGTACTCAAGGACTTTTAGAGAGCCAAAGAGGGCTTCTGGACCCTTTTCCCATGCATATGAAGTCATTTCCCCAAAATATGCCATAAATTTCCCGCGTCACATAACCAAACTGCAAAATGGCCGCCAAATCTACATTATATTATCACAGACGAGGTAATATCTACATATATGTGGATTTTTTTATTGGAAATATTGTGCATATTGATGTCTTTTATTAACAGAAAAAAAGATTCATGAATTGCAAATGATTCAATAAAAGTCAGAATAGGTCACTTGACTCGCAAAAAAATTCAAAATGGTCGGTCCTCCCTGACGGCTATGTGGCAACAGTCCATCAGAGTCTTTGACCTTCAGATGACTGATTATAAATACCTTTTCGATAACAATTACTGAAAATAATAATATAACTGTTAAAGCAAAGTAAAAAAAAGTAATAATAATGATATCTAAAGGAAAATGTGTTAAAGTAAACTAAAAAAGGTAATAATAATAATAATAATAATAACAAAAATACCCCAAAAAGTGTTAAAGTAAACTAGATGATAATGATATTAATAATAATAATAATATAAAAAAATTGTGCAAACTAAATGACGACGATGAAAATAATAATAAATAAAAAAAAATAAAAACATCAAAGCAAAATATAAAAAAAAACACAATCTAAACATTCTCATAAACACAATAAGTCACATCCAAACACACATTATTCTTCAGCATTTAAACATATCGCAGTTGTTTATACTTTTTCCAGCAGAAGTTTTGTCAAGAAGCCTGACTTAGTTGACAATTGTTGTCCCGGGAAGTTAAGTCTGGCCTTTTAAGTAAATTTCTATACATCTTAACCCCTTGAGTATGATGACTTGAGTATGATGAATTAAACCCTTCAGTACGATGACTTAACCCCTTGAGTATGATGACTTGAGTATGATGAATTAAACCCTTTAGTACGATGACTTAACCCCTTGAGTATGATGACTTAACCCCTTGAGTATGATGACTTAACCCCTTGAGTATGATGACTTAATCCCTTGAGCACGATGACTTAACCCCTTGAGTATGATGACTTAACCCCTTGAGTATGATGACTTAACCCCTTGAGCACGATGACTTAAACCCTTGAGTACGATGACTTAACCCCTTGAGCACGATGACTTAAACCCTTGAGTACGATGACTTAAACCCTTGAGTACGATGACTTAACCCCTTGAGCACGATGACTTAACCCCTTGAGTATGATGACTTAACCCCTTGAGTACGATGACTTAACCCCTTGAGTACGATGACTTAACCCCTTGGCTCGATGGGGTTAGCTCATCGCACTCGTGGTTAGGTTCATCGTACTCAGGGTTAAGTCACCGAACTCAAAAGATTAATACATTTTATCCATCAATAATCAAATACCTCTTCCCACTTATGCTTGGCGTGCATTAGCGGGATACAGAAGCCCCAATAAAAAGAACAGGAAGGGGAGAATAACAAGGGAGAAATTATGCAACAGAAAGCAACAGGAGAGGGGATAAAATAAGTGTAAAAAAAATACCCCACGTGCATCTATTCAAATCACATAAACTTGCATACATATTCAGCCCATAAAGTCACTACCCTGTCCACCCTCACACACCCAACCTTCCCTCCATGTCTCGTCTCTGCTTCCATGCTAATTTAACACCACCTAGTATTGATTTATAACGTATGTAAAGTTAAATTTTGCTAGGATTGGTATATTTTTACTCATTCAAAGTTAAATTTTCTCTCCTGGAAAGTTAAATTCGACGAGTTAGGTAAATTTTCACCCTTGC
Source organism: Homarus americanus (assembly GCF_018991925.1). NCBI lineage: Eukaryota > Metazoa > Arthropoda > Malacostraca > Decapoda > Nephropidae > Homarus > Homarus americanus. The sequence continues at coordinate 1,777,587 of NW_024747582.1, read as the reverse complement.
GAGGTTAAGTAAATTCGTGTTAACTCTCCTTTCTGCAAAGTTAAATTCGACAGTTCAGGTTAATTCTCCCTCCAGCAAAGTTAGAATTCGACGGTGTTAGGTAAATTTTCGACCTAGGTAAAATTTCACTCCAATGTTTTGTTTTTTAAATAAATTTCCCGAGTCCTGAGACAGCAGAGGGGGAGTGAGCGAGGCCAAGCTAGCCAGCCAGTCAACCCTCATGAAAAATCGAACACAGCTAAATATCAGAGGTCAAGCCTTTTGTTAGCTGAGGAATTCTTTCTCGCTTAAACTTAACGAAAGAAATCATCAACACTTAGATTATGATGTTTTAGTTTTGTGTTTCTGAGTTGATATTTACGTTGTCTGTAAAAAAGATGTTTAGGTACATTAATTTATTCAACACTTAGATTATGAAGTTGCAGTTTTGTGTTTCTGAGTTGATACTTATGTTGTCGAAATAATTTTTTTAGGTACAGTACTTTATAAAACAAAAAAAATATTAGAGAATAATGAAAGCCATTCTTCATACATATTACAGACCAATACAGTGAACCAAAAACTGTAACCAGAATACAAAACGACTGATGAAAAACACCAAAATCCATTTTATTTTTCATTACTTTTGCATTAAACAATTTGACAAAAGGATAGACGCATCCGTTTGTACATTTGTCAGCGAGTGAATTTTTCAAACACCAGACCGAGCTAGTAGTGAACCCAACGCTTCCCACACTCACTATAGAGGAGGGTGGCCGATGCACTCCCAACACACATTTACTGGATCATCATGTAACTGACGAATTTATACGATTTATACTATGACATAAAACAGGAGGGAAGGAAGCAGGGACATTTTTCTAAGACACACTATTTAGTACATGAACATTATCGAAATTGGAACTCTACTGTACAGCAATCTTGAAAAATCTGACATGTTCTGCTATCAATATTCCAGGTCATGGGTCATATGATTATAGATATCGTTCATTTTCGACATCATTGAGTATAAAAAGATCATATGTAGTTAATGTGTGTTCTCACATATTTGTGTTGCAAAGAGTGATAATTTATACACACACCCACACATAACCTGCCCCCATACATATACACACACCCACACATATAAACACATAACCCCCACACATATACATCACACACCCACACATATACTACCCACACCACACATACCTCACTAATTA
>NW_024747582.1:1768885-1773885 GCF_018991925.1 Homarus americanus | reverse complement strand
ACACACGCACTCTTCACACACACCCCTCACCTCTTCACACACGCATTCTCACACCTTCCCACCTCTCACACACGCCCTCCCCTTCACACACACTTCACTCTCACACGCACAGAAAGAGGGGTGCATGTGAGAGATCTACTAAATGGATAAAGAGATTGAGATAGACGGGTGAAAAAACAAAGCTAATGACATAGATTGATATTCAGATAGAAAGATAAAGGATAGAGAGACAGAAGGGAAGAGAGGGAGAGAGGGAGAGAGGGAGGAGAGAGAGGGAGAGAGGAGAGGGAGAGAAATTTCTGTATTCTCTCTCCTGGCTTTAAAAAAATCAAGTCACACCAGTCTTATGGACCAATCTGTCTACTAATTTACATCTTAAATCATATTTATATCCAGGTATGACCAACCTGAATACAATACAAGAAACTAACATTCATGACCAAATTTGTTCTGAGCTTGTCTAATCTAATTTATTATACCACTTCCCTAACACACACACACACACACACATACACACACACACACAAACACACACACACACACACACACACACACACACACACACACACACACACACACACACTAGTGAATACGGGTCTTACTTCTCTCTCTTCTAATTTTGGAATTAGACCCAGCCAGAAACAAGAACCAAATAAAAGTAAAACCCTGAAGGAAGAGAGAGAGAGAGAGAGAGAGAGAGAGAGAGAGAGAGAGAGAGAGAGAGAGAGAGAGAGAGAGAGAGAGAGAGAGAGAGAGAGAGAGAGAGACAAAACAGGGGCAGGTGATCCTGTGGTGAACTCTTAGATTGTAAAGCGAAATTGACTTCCAAACTCGATCACAGTTTGGCTGAGTTCTGTTGATGAGCTGAGAGGGAGAAAACAGAGCGGGAAAAATGAACGAAACATAACCATATGATAACAGCTGTGTGGGTGAGTGTCGTGGCCTGGGTGTGTTGTGTGTGTGTAGTTATGGGGTGAGTGTCGTGGCCTGGGTGTGCTGTGTGTGTAGTTATGGGTGAGTGTCGTGGTCTGGGTGTGTTGTGTGTGTAGTTATGGGTGAGTGTCGTGGTCTGGGTGTGTTGTGTGTGTGTGTAGTTGCGGTGGAGTGTCGTGGCCTGGGTGTGTTGTTGTGTAGTTATGGGTGAGTGTCGTGGCCTGGGTGTGTTGTGTGTGTAGTTATGGTGAGGTCGGGCCTGGGTGTGTTGTGTGTGTAGTTATGGGGAGTGTCGGCCTGGGTGTGTTGTATGTGTGTAGTTATGGGTGAGTGTCGTGGCCTGGCAAATGTTGTGTGTGTAGGTTATGGGTGAGTGTCGTGGCCTGGTGTACAGTGTGTAGTTATATGATGTCGTGGCCTGGGTGTGTTGGGTGTGTGTGTGTATGAGTGTCGCCTGGGCTTAGGTAGAAGTTATGGTGAGTGTCGTGGCCTGGTGTGGTTAGGCGTGTAGTTATGGGTGGCGTTCTGGGCTGGTGTAGGTGTGTGTGTAGTTATGGGTGAGTGTCGTGGCCTGGGTAAGGTGTAGTTGGCGGGTGAGTGTCGTGGTCTGGGTCGTGTGTAGTAGTTATGGGTGAGTGTCGTGGCCTGGGTGTGTTGTGTGGGTAAGCGGAGGGGTGAGTGTCGGCCTGGGTGTGTTGTGGCGTAGTTATGGGTGAGTGTCGGTCTGTGTTGTGTGTGTAGTTATGGGTGAGTGTCGTGGCCTGGGTGTGTTGTGTGTGTAGTTATGGGTGAGTGTCGTGGCCTGGGTGTGTTGTGGGCGTGTAGTTATGGGTGAGTGTCGGCCTGGGTGTGTTGTGTGTGTGTGTAGTTGTGGGTGAGTGTCGGTCTGGGTGTGTTGTATGCGTGTAGTTATGGGTGAGTGTCGTGGCCTGGGTGTGTTGGGGTGTGTAGTTATGGGTGAGTGTCGGCCTGTGTGGCGTGTGAAGGCGGCGGAGGTCGTGGGCCTGGTGTGTTGTGTGTAGAAGTTATGGGTGAGTGTCGGCCTGTGTGTTGGTGTGTGTAGAAGGCGGGTGAGTGTCGTGGCCTGGGTGTAAGCAGGCGTAGTTATGGGTGAGTGTCGGTCTTCGGTGTGCTGGTGTGTGTAGTTGACGGGTGGCGTCGGGCCTGGGTGTGCAGTTATGGGGAGTGTCGTGGCCTGGGTAAAGGCGTAGTTGGCGGGTGAGGTCGTGGCCCGATGTTGTGTGTGTAGATGGCGGGTGAGCGTCGGCCTGGGTGTACACAGGGTAGTTATAAGAGTGTCGTGGTCTGGTGTGTGTTGTGTGTGAGTTATGGGTGAGTGTCGTGTCTGGGTGTGTGTGTAGTTATGGGTGAGTGTCGTGGCCTGGGTGTGTGTTGTGTGTAGTTGACGGGTGAGTGTCGGCCTGGGTGTGTTACAGGCGTGAAGTTATGGGTGAGTGCCTACCTGGGTGTGTTGTGTGTAGTTATGGGTGAGTGTCGTGGCCTAAGAGCAGGTGTGTAGTTATGGGTATGCCGGTCTGGGTGTGTTGTGTGTGTGTAGCGCTATGGGTGAGTGTCGTGGCCTGTGTGTTGTGTGTGTGTAGTTATGGGTGAGGTCGTGGCCTGGGTAAGCAGGTGTGTAGTTAGTAGCAGGTCGTGGTCTGGGTGTGTTGTGTGTAGTTGCGGGTGAGTGTCGTGGCCTGCGTGTTGTGTGTAGTTATGGGTGAGTGTCGTGGCCTGGGTGTGTTGTGTGTGTAGTTAAAGGGAGTGTCGTGGCCTGGGTGTGTTGTGTGTGTAGTTATGGGTGAGCGTGGTCCGGGTGTGTTGTGTGTGTGTAGTTATGGGTGAGTGTCGTGGCCTGGGTGTACAGTGTGCAGTTGGCGGGGTGAGTGTCGGTCCGGTGTGGCGTAGTTATGGTTGAGGTCGTGGCCTGGGTGTGTGTTGTGTGTAGTTATGGGTGAGTGTCTGGCCTGGGTGTGCTGGTATGTAGCGGGTGAGTGTCGGCCTGTGTGTTGTGTGTGTGAAGTTATGGGTGAGTGTCGGTCTGGGTGTGTTGTGTGTAGTTGGCGGTGAGTGTCGTGGTCTGGGTGTGCTGGTATGTGTGAAGTATGGGTGGCGTCGTGGCCTGGTGTGTTGTGTGTAGTTACGGGTGAGTGTCGTGGCCTGGGTGTGTTAGGCGAAGTAGGGTGAGTGTCGGCCTGGGTGTGTTGTGTGTGTAGTTAGCGGGTGAGTGTCGTGGCCTGGGTGCTAGTGTGTAGTTATGGGAGGTCGTGGCCTGTGTTGTATGTGTAGTGTTGGCGGGTGAGCGTCGTGGCCTGGGTGTGTTGTGTGTAAGGGTGAGTGTCGTGGCCTGGGTGTGTTGTGTGTGTAGTATGGGTGAGGTCGCCTGGGGGTGTTGTGTGTGTAGTTATGGGTGAGTGTCGTGGCCTGCGTGTTGCGTGTGTAGTTGCGGGTGAGGCTGGTCTGGGTGTGTTGTGCAGTTATGGGTGAGTGTCGTGGCCTGGTGTGTTGTGTGTAGTTACGGGTGAGTGTCGTGGCCTGCGTGTTGTGTGTGTAGTTATGGGTGAGTGTCAGCCTGGTGTGTTGTGGCGTAGTTATGGGTGAGTGTCGTGGCCTGGGTGTGCTAGTGTGGTTATGGGTGAGTGTCGTGGCCTGGGTGTTGTGTGTGTGTAGTTACAAGAGTGTCGTGGCCTGGGTGTTGTGTGTGTAGTTATGGGTGATGTCGTGGCCTGGGTGTGTTGTGTGTAGTTATGGGTGAGGTCGTGGCCTGGGTGTTGTGTGTGTGTAGTTATGGGTGAGTGTCAGGCCTGGGTGTACAGGTGTGTAGTTATGGGTGAGTGTCGTGGTCTGGTGTGCTGTATGTGTGCAGTTGGGTGAGGTCGTGGTCTGGTGTGTTTGTATGTAGTTAAGTGGTGCGATGTCGGCCTGGCGTGTAGTGGGTGTGGGTGAGTGCCGGTCTGGGTGTGTTGTATGTGTGTAGTTAGGTGAGTGTCGTGGTCTGGGTGTGTTGTATGTGTGTTATGGGTGAGTGTCGCGCCTGGGTGTGTTGTGTGTGTCGTAGCTTGGTGGGTGAGGCCGGTCTGGGTGTAAGCAAGTGTAGTTATGGGTGAGTGTCGTGGCCTGGGTGTGTGTGTGTGTAGTTATGGGTGAGTGTCGTGGTCTGGGTGTTGTGGTGTAGTTATGGGCGTGAGGTCGGCCTGGGCGTGCTGTGTGTGAAGTTATGGGTGAGTGGTCGTGGCCTGGGTGTGTTATGTGTGTAGTTATGGCGGGTGAGCGTCGTACCTGGGTGTACAGGGCGTAGTTAGGTGGTGATATCAGGCCTGCGTGGTTGTGTGTAGATGCGTGAGTGTCGGCCTGGTGTGTGGTTATGGGTGAGCGTTCTGGCCTGGGTGTGTTGTGGTGAGTAGGTTGGCGGGTGAGGTCGTGGCCTGGGTGTGTAGGGGCGTAGTTATGGGTGAGTGTCGTGGCCTGCGTGTGTGAAGTTACGGGTGAGGTCGTGGCCTGGTGTGGTATGGTGTAGTTATGGGTGAGTGTCGTGGCCTGCGTGTTGTGTGAAGTAGGGTGAGTGCCGCCTGCGTGTTGTAGGCGTGAGTTAAAGAGGTCGGCCTGGGTGTAATGGTGTAGTTATGGGTGAGTGTCGTGGCCTGGTGTGTTGGTATGTGTGTGAAGTTATGGGTGGCGTCGTGGCCCGCGTGCAGGTGTGTGTAGTTATGGTTGAGTGTCGTGGCCTGGGTGTGGTTGTGTGTGTAGTTATGGTGAGTGTCGTGTCTGGGTGTGTTGTGTGTGTAGTTATGGGTGAGTGTCGTGTCTGGGGTGTGTGTGTGTGTAGTTATGGGTGAGTGTCGTCCTGGGTGTGTTGTATGTGTAGTTATGGGTGAGTGTCGCCTGGGTGTATGTGTGTAGTTATGGGTGAGTGTCGTGGCCTGGGTAAAGGTAGTGTGTAGTTAAGGGGAGAGTGTCGGCCTGGGTGTGTTGTGTGTAGTTACAGTAGCGGTCAGCCTGGGGCGTGTTGTGTGTAGTTATGGGTGAGTGTCGGCTCGATGCCAATACGTAACTGAACGAAGTGTTGA
>NW_024747582.1:1751846-1768785 GCF_018991925.1 Homarus americanus | reverse complement strand
CTGAACAGCAGTAGTAGTAACAGCAGCAGCAGGAGGAGGACTTAACGAGCGCTGCTGTAACACAAATCTGTTCTTATGAGACAGTGACAACCTGAAACAGCAGTAGTAACAGCAGCAGGAGGAGGACGACTTTAACGAGCGCTGCTGTACACAACCTGCTCCCAGGAGACAGTGACAACCTGAACAGCAGTAGTAACAGCAGCAGGAGGAGGAGGACTTGAACGAGCGCTGCTGTAACACAACCCGTTCTTATGAGACAGTGACAACCTGAACAGCAGTAGTAACAGCAGCAGCAGGAGGAGGACGACTTAACGAGCACTGCTAAAAATAACACAACCCGTTCTATGTGAGACAGTGACAACCTGAACAGCAGTAGTAACAGCAGCAGGAGGAGGACGACTTAACGAGCGCTGCTGTAACACAACCCGTTCTTAAGGAGACAGTGACAACCTGAACAGCAGTAGTAACAGCAGCAGCAGGAGTGAGGACGACTTAACGAGTTGCCGTAACACAACCTGTTCTTAAGGAGAGACAGTGACAACCTGAACAGCAGTGGGTAACAGCAGCAGCAGGAGGAGGAGGACTTAACCGAGCGCTGCTGTAACACAACCCGTTCTTATGAGACAGTGACAACCTGAACAGCAGTAGTAACAGTAGCAGCAGGAGGAGGACGACTTAACGAGCGCTGCTGTAACACAACCCGTTCTTATGAGACAGTGACAACCGCAACGCAGTAGCAACAGCAGCAGCAGCAGGAGGGATGACTCTTAACGAGCGCTGTAACACAACCCGTTCTTAAGTGAGAGCCAGTGACAACCTGAACAGCAGTAGTAACAGCAGCAGCAGGAGGAGGACGACTTAACGAGCGCTGCTGTAACACAACCCGTTCTTATGAGACAGTGACAACCTGAACAGCAGTAGTAAATGTTGTTAGGAGGAGGGAGGGACTTAACGAGCTGCTGTAACACAACCCGTTCTTATGAGATGTGACAACCTGAACAGCAGTAGTAACAGCAGCAGCAGGAGGAGGACGATTCTAACGAGCGTTGCTGTAACACAACCCGTTCTTATGCGAGACAGTGACAACCTCGAACAGCAGTAGTAACAGCAGCAGGAGGAGGAGGAGGACTTTAACGAGCGCCGCTAAATCACAACCCGTTCTATGAGACAGTGACAACCTGAACAGCAGTAGTAACAGCAGCAGCAGGAGGAGACGACTTAACGAGCGCTGCTGTAACACAACCCGTTCTTATGAGACAGTGACAACCTGAACAGCAGCAGTAACAGCAGCAGCAGGAGGAGGACGACTTCTAACGAGCGCTGCTGTAACACAACCCGTTCTTATGAGACAGTGACAACCTGAACAGCAGCAGTAACAGCAGCAGGAGTGAGGAGGACTTAACGAGCGCTGTAACACAAACCCGTTCTTATGAGACAGTGACAACCTGAACAGCAGTAGTAAAGCAGCAGCAGGAGGAGAGACTTAACGAGCGCTGCTGTAACACAACCCGTTCTTATGAGACACAGTGACAACCTGAACAGCAGTAGTAAATAGCAGCAGCAGGAGGAGGAGTGACTTAACGAGCGCTGTAACACAACCCGTTCTATGAGATACAGTGACAAATCTGAACAGCAGTAGTAACAGCAGCAGCAGGAGGAGGAGGGACTTGAACGAGCGCTGCTGTAACACAACCCGTTCTTATGAGACAGTGACAACCTGAACAGCAGTAGTAACAGCAGCAGCAGGAGGAGGACGACTCAAACGAGCGCTAACACAACCCGTTCTTATGAGACAGACAACCTGAACAGCAGTAGTAACAGCAGCAGCAGCAGGAGGACGACTTAACGAGCGCTGCTGTAACACAACCCGTTCTTATGAGACAGTGACAACCTGAACAGCAGCAGTAACAGCAGCAGCAGGAGGAGGAGGACTTAACGAGCGCTGCTGTAACACAAACCCGTTCTTATGAGACAGCATAACCTGAACAGCAGTAGTAACAGCAGCAGCAGGAGGAGTGACGACTTTAACGAGCGCTGCTGTAACAGCCAACCCGTTCTTATGAGACACAGTGACCTGAACAGCAGTAGTAACAGCAGCAGTTATGAGGAGGACGACTTAACGAGCGCTGCCGTACCAACCCGTTCTTATGAGACAGTGACAACCTGAACAGCAGTAGCAACAGCAGCAGCAGGAGGAGGACGATCTTAACGAGCTGCTGTGTCACACAACCCGTTCTTATGAGACAGTGACAACCTGAACAGCAGTAGTAACAGCAGCAGCAGGAGGAGGACGACTTAACGAGCGCTGCTGTAACACAAACCCGTTCTTATGAGACAGTGACAAATCTGAACAGCAGTAGTAACAGCAGCAGCAGGAGGAGGAGGACTTAACGAGCGCTGCTGTAACACAACCCGTTCTATGAGACAGTGACAACCTGAACAGCAGTAGTATCAGCAGCAGGAGGAGGAGGAGGACTTAACGAGCGCTGCTGTAACACAACCCGTTCTTATGAGACAGTGACAACCTGAACAGCAGTAGTAACAGCGGCAGCAGGAGTGAGTGAGGATTTAACGAGCGCTGCTGTAACACAACCCGTTCTTATGAGATACAGTGACAACCCGAACAGCAGTAGTAAATAAAGCAGCAGCAGGAGGAGGAGTACTTTTAACGAGCTGCTGTAACACAACCCGTTCTTAAGAGACAGTGACAACCTGAACAGCAGTAGTATCGGCAGGAGGAGGAGGAGGACTTAACGAGCGCTGCTGTAACACAACCCGTTCTTATGAGACAGTGACAACCTGAACAGCAGTAGTAACAGCAGCAGCAGGAGTGAGGAGGACTTAACGAGCGCTGCTGCAACACAACCCGTTCTTATGAGACAGTGACAAATTCCGAACAGCAGTAGTAACAGCAGTGCAGCAGCAGGAGGAGTGAGTAATCTAACGAGCGCTGTAACACAACCCGTTCTTATGAGACAGTGACAACCTGAACAGCAGTAGAATCAGCAGCAGGAGGAGGAGGAGGACTTTAACGAGCGCTGCTGCAACACAACCTGCTCCGCGGAGACAGTGACAACCTGAACAGCAAGCAGTAGTAACAGCAGCAGCAGGAGTGAGTGAGACTTAACGAGCGCTGCTGTAACACAACCCGTTCTTATGAGACAGTGACAACCTGAACAGCAGTAGTAACAGCAGCAGCAGGAGGAGGACGATTCTAACGAGCGCTGCTGTAACACAACCTCGTTCTATGAGACAGTGACAACCTGAACAGCAGTAGAAAATGTTAAGCAGCAGCAGGAGGACGACTAACGAGCGCTGCTGTAACACAAACCCGTTCTTATGAGACAGCACAACCTGAACAGCAGTAGTAACAGAGCAGCAGCAGCAGGAGGAGGATCTTTAACGAGCGCTGCTGTAACACAACCCGTTCTTATGAGACAGACAACCTGAACAGCAGTAGTAACAGCAGCAGCAGCAGGAGGAGGACTTAACGAGCGCTGCTGTAACACAACCTGCTCTATGAGACAGTGACAACCTGAACAGCAGTAGTAACAGCAGCAGCAGCAGGAGGAGGGACTTAACGAGCGCTGCTGTAACACAACCCGTTCTTATGAGACAGTGACAACCTGAACAGCAGTAGTAAATGTTGTTGGCAGGAGGAGGATACCTAACGAGCGCTGCTGTAACACAACCTGCTCTTATGAGACAGTGACAACCTGAACAGCAGTAGTAACAGCAGCAGCAGCAGAGGACGACTTGCAACGAGCGCTGCTGTAACACAACCCGTTCTTAAGGAGAGACAGTGACAACCTGAACAGCAGTAGTAACAGCAGCAGCAGGAGGAGGACGACTTAACGAGCGCTGCTGTAACACACAACCCGTTCTTATGAGACAGTGACAAACCTGAACAGCAGTAATCGTAACAGCAGCAGCAGGAGTGAGGAGGACTTAACGAGCGCTGCTGTAACACACAACCTGTTCTTATGAGACAGTGACAACCTTGAACAGCAGTAGTAACAGCAGCAGCAGCAGGAGGAGGGACTTAAACGAGCGCTGCTGTAACACAACCCGTTCTTATGAGACAGTGACAACCTGAACAGCAGTAGTAACAGCAGCAGCAGGAGGAGGACGACTTAACGAGCGCTGCTGTAACAACCCGTTCTTATGAGAGTCAGTGACAACCTGAACAGCAGTAGTAACAGTAGCAGCAGGAGGAGGAGGACTTAACGAGCGCTGTAAACACAACCCGTTCTTATGAGACAGTGACAACCTGAACAGCAGTAGTAAATGCCAGCAGGAGAGGAGGACTTAACGAGCGCTGCTGTAAATACAACCCGTTCTTATGCGAGACAGTGACAACCTGAACAGCAGTAGTAACAAAGCGTTGGCAGGAGGAGGACGATTCTAACGAGCGCCGCTGTAACACAACCTGTTCTGGTGAGACAGTGACAACCTGAACAGCAGTAGTACCAGCAGCAGGAGAGAGAGGACTTAACGAGCGCTGCTGTACTACAACCCGTTCTTATGAGACAGTGACAACCCGAACAGCAGTAGTAACAGCAGCAGGTGTGAGGAGGAGGACGATTGAACGAGCGCTGCTGTAACACAACCCGTTCTTATGAGACAGTGACAACCTGAACAGCAGTAGTATCAGCAGCAGCAGGAGAGGGATCTTTAATTTAACGAGCGCTGCTGTAACACAACCCGTTCTTATGAGACAGTGACAACCTGAACAGCAGTAGTAAACAGCAGCAGCAGTGAGTGAGACGACTTAACGAGCGCCTGCTGTAACACAACCCGTTCTTATGAGACAGTGACAACCTGAACAGCAGTAGTAAATAAGCAAGTTGTTAAGCAGAGAGTATCTCTAACGAGCGCTGCTGTAACACAACCCGTTCTTATGAGACAGTGACAACCTGAACAGCTGTAGTAAACAGCAGCAGCAGGAGGAGGAGGACTTAACGAGCGCTGCTGTACACAACCTGCTCTTATGAGACAGTGACAACCTGAACAGCAGTAGTATCAGCAGCAGGAGGAGGAGGAGGACTTAACGAGCCGCTGCTGTAACACAACCCGTTCTTATGAGATACAGTGACAACCTGAACAGCAGTAGTAACAGCAGCAGCAGGAGTGAGGACGACTTAACGAGCGCTGTAACACAACCGTTCTTATGAGACAGTGACAACCTGAACAGCAGTAGTAACAGCAGCAGGAGTGAGTGAGGAGGACTTAACGAGCGCCGCTGTAACACAACCCGTTCTTATGAGACAGTGACAACCTGAACAGCAGTAGTAACAGCAGCAGCAGGAGTGAGTGATCACTTAACGAGCGCTGCTGCAAATACTACAACCCTGCTCCTATGAGACAGTGACAACCTGAACAGCAGTAGTAACAGCAGCAGCAGGAGGAGTGGTTGACTCCAACGAGCGCTGCTGTAAACACAACCCGTTCTTATGAGACAGTGACAACCTGAACAGCAGTAACAGCAGCAAGGAGGAGGAGGAGGATTTAACGCAGCGCTGCTGCTGTAACACAACCCGTTCTTATGAGATAAGTACAACCTTGTCAGCAGTAGTAACAGCAGCAGCAGGAGGAGGACGACTTAACGAGCGCTGCTGTACACAACCCGTTCTTATGAGACAGTGACAGCTCGGCAGCAGGTAGTAACAGCAGCAGCAGGAGAGGAGTGACGACTTAACGAGCGCTGCTGTAACACAACCCGTTCTTATGAGATACACAAGTGACAACCTGAACAGCAGTAGTAACAGCAGCAGCAGGAGTGAGACGACTTAACGAGCGCTGTAACACAACCCGTTCTTATGAGACAGTGGCGTCCTGAACAAGCGGTGCAGTAAACAGCAGCAGCAGGAGGAGGACGATTCTAACGAGCGCTGCTGTAACACAACCCGTTCTTATGAGACAGTGACAACTCCGGAACAGCAGTAGTAACAGCAGCAGGAGGAGGAGGACTTAGACGAGCGCTGCTGTAACACAACCCGTTCTTATGAGACAGTGACAACCTGAACAGCAGTAGTATCAGCAGTGAGGAGGAGTGAGGACTTAACGAGCGCTGCTGTAACACAACCTGCTCTTATGAGACAGTGACAACCTGAACAGCAGTAGTAAATAGCAGCAGGAGGAGGAGGACTTAACGAAGCGCTGCTGTAACACAACCCGTTCTTATGAGACAGTGACACAACCTGAACAGCAGTAGTAACAGCAGCAGCAGGAGGAGGGAGGACTTAACGAGCGCTGCTGCAACACAACCCGTTCTTATGAGACAGTGACAACCTGAACAGCAGTAGTATCAGCAGCAGGAGGAGGAGAGGAGGACTTAACGAGCGCTGCTGTAACACAACCCGTTCTTATGAGACAGTGACAACCTGAACAGCAGTAGTAACAGCAGCAGGAGTGAGGAGGACTTAACGAGCGCCAGCTGTAACACAACCCGCTCCTTATGAGACAGTGACAACCTGAACAGCAGAAAATAGCAGCAGCAGGAGGACGACTTAACGAGCGCCGCTGTAACACAACCCGCTCTTATGAGACAGTGACAACCTGAACAGCAGTAGTAACAGCAGCAGCAGGAGAGGACGACTTAACGAGCGCTGCTGTAACACAACCCACTTATGAGACAGTGACAACCTGAACAGCAGTAGTAACAGCAGCAGCAGGAGGAGGACGACTTAACGAGCGCTGCTGTAACACAACCCGTTCTTATGAGACAGTGACAACCTGAACAGCAGTAGTAACAGCAGCAGAGTGAGGGAGGACTAACGAGCTGCTGTAACACAACCCGTTCTTATGAGACAGTGACAACCTGAACAGCAGTAGTAACAGCAGCAGCAGGAGTGAGTGACGACTTAACGAGCGCCGCTGTAACACAACCCGTTCTTATGAGATACACAGTGACAAATTCGAACAGCAGTAGTATCAGCAGCAGCAGGAGGAGGACGACTTAACGAGCGCTGCTGTAACACAACCCGTTCTTATGAGATACAGTACAAACCCGAACAGCAGTAGTAACAGCAGCAGCAGGGAGGAGGACGATTCTAACGAGCGCTGCTGTAACACAACCCGTTCTTAAGGAGAGACAGTGACAACCTGGAACAGCAGGTAGTATCAGCAGCAGCAGGAGGAGTGACGACTTAATCCAGCGCTGTAACACAACCCGTTCTTATGAGACAGTGACAACCTGAACAGCAGTAGTAACAGCAGCAAGGCAGGAGGAGGACTTGAACGAGCGCCGCTGTAACACAACCCGTTCTTATGAGACAGTGACAACCTGAACAGCAGTAGTACGCAGCAGCAGGGAGGAGTGATCTACTTAACGAGCCGCTGTAACACAACCCGTTCTTATGAGACAGTGACAACCTGAACAGCAGTAGTAACAGCAGCAGCAGGAGGAGGACGACGAACGAGCGCTGCTGTAACACAACCCGTTCTTATGAGACAGTGACAACCCGAACAGCAGTAGTATCAGCAGCAGCAGGAGAGTGACGACTTGAACGAAGCGCCGCCGTAACACAACCCGTTCTTATGAGACAGTGACAACCTGAACAGCAGTAGAACAGCAGCAGCAGCAGGAGAGTGACTTAACGAGCGCTGCTGCAACACAACCTGTTCTTATGAGACAGTGACAACCTGAACAGCAGTAGTAACAGCAGCAGAGGAGGACGACTTAACGAGCGCTGCTGTAACACAACCCGCTCCTTATGAGAGACAGTGACAACCTGAACAGCAGTAGTAACAGCAGCAGCAGGAGTGAGGAGGACTTAACGAGCGCTGCTGTAACACAACCCGTTCTTATGAGATACAGTGACAACCTGAACAGCAGTAGTAACAGCAGCAGCAGGAGGAGGAGGACTTAACGAGCGCTGCTGTAACACAACCCGTTCTTATGAGACAGTGACAAACTGAACAGCAGTAGTAAATGCGTTAAGCAGGATGAGGACGACGTAACGAGCGCTGCTGTAACACAACCCGTTCTATGAGACAGTGACAACCTGAACAGCAGTAGTAACAGCAGCAGCAGGAGGAGGAGGACTTAACGAGCGCTGCTGTAACACAACCCGCTCTTATGAGACAGTGACAACCTGAACAGCAGTAGTAACAGCAGCAGCAGGAGTGACGACTTAACGAGCGCTGCTGTAACACAACCTGTTCTTATGAGACAGTGACAACCTGAACAGCAGTAGTAAATAAGCAGCAGCAGCAGGAGGAGGACTTAACGAGCGCTGCTGTAACACAACCCGTTTTATGAGACAGTGACAACCTGAACAGCAGTAGTAACAGCAGCAGCAGGAGGAGGACGACTTAACGAAGCGCTGTAACACAACCCGTTCTTATGAGACAGTGACAACCTGAACAGCAGTAGTAAAATAGCAGCAGCAGGAGTGAGGAGTGTATCTACCCATGCTGTACACAACCCGTTCTTAAGTGAGACAGTGACAAATTCGAAACAGCAGTAGTAACAGCAGCAGCAGGAGGGAGGAGGACTTAACGAGCGCTGCTGTAACACAACCCGTTCTTATGAGACAGTGACAACCTGAACAGCAGTAGTAACAGCAGCAGCAGGAGGAGGACGACTTAACGCTGCTGTAACACAACCCGCTCTTATGAGACAGTGACAACCTCGGAACAAGCAGTAGTAACAGCAGCAGCAGGAGGAGGAGGACTTTAACGAGCCGCTGTAACACAAACCCGTTCTTTAAGGAGACAGTGACAACCTTGAACAGCAGTAGTGTAAATATAAGCAGCAGGAGGAGGATCTACTTAACGAGCGCTGCTGTAACACAACCCGTTCTATGAGAAGGCATGTAACCTGAACAGCAGTAGTAACAGCAGCAGCAGGAGGAGGACGACTTAATCCAGCGCTGCTGTAACACAACCCGTTCTTATGAGACAGTGACAACCTGAACAGCAGTAGTAACAGCAGCAGCAGGAGGAGGAGGACTTAACGAGCGCTGCTGTAACACAACCCGTTCTTATGAGACAGTGACAACCTGAACAGCAGTAGTAACAGCAGCAGGAGGAG
Source organism: Homarus americanus (assembly GCF_018991925.1). Lineage (NCBI taxonomy): Eukaryota > Metazoa > Arthropoda > Malacostraca > Decapoda > Nephropidae > Homarus > Homarus americanus. The sequence goes on along the minus strand of NW_024747582.1, from coordinate 1,759,748 downwards.
GAGGAGGACTTAACGAGCCGCCAAGCTGTAACACAAACCCGTTCTTATGAGAGACAGTGACAACCTGAACAGCAGTAGTAACAGCAGCAGGAGTGAGGAGGACTTAACGAGCGCTGCTGTAACACAACCAAGTTCTATGAGACACAGTGACAACCTGAACAGCAGTAAAACAGCAGCAGCAGGAGGAGGGAGACTTAACGAGCGCTGCTGTAACACAAACCTGCTCTTATGAGACAGTGACAACCTGGAACAGCAGTAGTAACAGCAGCAGCAGGAGGAGGAGGACTTAACGAGCGCTGCTGTAACACAACCCGTTCTTATGCGAGACAGTGACAACCTGAACAGCAGTAGTAACAGCAGCAGCAGGAGGAGGACGATCAACGAGCGCCAAGGTAACACAACCCGTTCTTATGAGACAGTGACAACCTGAACAGCAGTAGTAACAGCAGCAGGAGGAGTGAGGACTTAACGAGCGCTGTAACACAAATCTGCTCCTTATGAGACAGTGACAACCGAACAGCAGTGTAAATAGCAGCAGCAGGAGGAGGACGATTCTTAACGAGCGCTGTAAATACGTAAATCTGTTCTTATGAGACAGTGATAGTAGTAATAACAGCAGCAAGAGGACTTAGCGAGCGCTGCTGTAACACAACCTGCTCTTATGAGACAGTGACAGCCTGGAATGCAGTAGTAACAGCAAGCAGCAGGAGTGAGGACGACTTAACGAGCGCTGCTGTAACACAAACTCCGTTCTTATGAGAGACAGTGACAGCCTGGAAACAGCAGTAGTAACAGCAGCAGGAGGAGGACGACTTAACGAAAGGCTGCTGTAACAACCCGTTCTTATGAGACAGTGACACAGTGACAGCCTGAACAGCAGTATAACAGCAGTAGAACGACGACTTAGCGACCATCTGAACAGTGCGGCTACAGTGAGTGACAAGCGTGAGGCCATTGAGAAGAAAGACGTGTATATAAATGGTGTCTTGAGAATTACAATATTTTCACATATTCAATAAACAATTACAGTACAGTTTTTACCTGAATCTTCACTTTACAAGAACGAAAACATAAAACTTTCGACAAATTAAAAATATTCACATAAAAATATACAGAAAATAATATAAATTTCAGATATAAATTTCAAATACGTTCTTACGTATTCAAAAATATTATATACAAAAACAATTGAGAATATAATTTACTTTTTCAGATATTTACAGTAAAAAATCGTTCGAGATAAAATTTGAGAAAAATAAGAACTTTAGAGAATTAAAAGGCAATACTACATGTGTATGATACATATTTATATTTCACTGATCTTAATACACCATTTAAAATTAACCATCTATAAACGTGAGTGTGTTGAGGAAGTGTGTAAAGGTGGTGGTAATGGTAATGGTGGTGGTGATGGTAATGGTGGTGGTGGTGATGTAATGATGGTGGTGGTGATGGTGGTGATGATGGTGTTGATGGTGGTGTTGATGGTGGTGATGGTAATGATGATGGTGGTGATGGTGGTGATGATGGTGTTGATGGTGGTGATGATGGTGGTGATGGTGTTGATGGTGGTGATGGTAATGATGATGGTGGTGATGGTGGTAATGATGGTGGTGGTGATGGTGATGATGATGGTGATGATGGTGGTGGTGATGGTAATGATGGTGTTGATGGTGGTGATGGTAATGATGATGGTGGTGATTGGTGTTGATGGTAATGATGGAAGTGATGGTAGTGATGATAAAATTAAACACCACAGAATGCTGACAACAAACACAAAACAACAAGAAACAAACAAACAAAACATACACTGATACGCAGATGACACAAGTCTATAAAGAATCTTGTGTTGATAAAAGCACACAGACACTCAAACAAAAGACGGCAATGAAGGTGGAGGAAGAGGAGGAGGAGTAGGAAGAAGAGGAGGAGGAGGACGAGGAGTAGGAAGAAGAGGAGGAGGAGGAGAACGAGGAGGAGGAATGCGAAGAGTAGAAGGAAGAGGAGGAGGAGTAAGAGGAGGAGGAGTAGGAAGAAGAGGAGGAGGGAGGGAGAACGAGGAGTAGGAGGAGCGAAGAGAAGAAGAGGAGGAGGAGTAGAGGAGGAGGAGTAGGAAGAAGAGACGGAGGAGGAGAACGAGGAGTAGGAGGAATGCGAAGAGTAGAAGGAAGAGAGGAGGAGTAAGAGGAGGAGGAGTAGGAAGAAGAGAACGGGAGGAGGAGAACGAGGAGTAGGATGAATGCGAAGAGTAGAAGGAAGAGAGGAGGAGTAAGAGGAGGAGGAGGAAGAAGAGGAGGAGGAGGAAACGAGGAGTAGGAAGAGCAGGAAGAGTAGAAGGAAGAGGAGGAGGAGAGGAAGAAGAGGAGGAGGAGGAGAACGAGGAGTAGGAAGAAGAGGAGGAGGAGGAGAACGAGGAGTAGAAGAGCGAAGAGTAGAAGGAAGAGGAGGAGGAGTAGGAAGAAGAGGAGGAGGAGAACGAGGAGTAGAAGGAATGCGAAGAGAGAAGGAAGAGGAGGAGGAGTAAGAGGAGGAGGAGAACGAGGAGTAGGAAGAGCGAAGAGTAGAAGGAAGAGGAGAAGAGTAGGGAAGAAGAGGAGGAGGAGAACGAGGAGTAGGAGGAATGCGAAGAGTAGAAGGAGGAGGAGGAGGAGGATAGAAGCATACAGACACGCAAATATAACACATCAAAGCAGGTAGAAGGAGGAGGAGGAGGAAGAGAAGGAGTAGGAAGAAGAGGAGGTAAACAACGAGTGCCAACGTGTAAACAGGAGAGTGGGGGGTGAGGGGTGCCAGGCGCGCCTCCACAGTATCAATAAGCGATTCTGTAACACCGTGCGTGGATATGTGGAAGACCCTGTTGACCCTTACCTCCGGATATTATAAAACAACAGAAAGAGATAGAGAGAGAGAGAGAGAGAGAGAGAGAGAGAGGAACGTCACTTATGTTTCAGATGCTATCTCTCTTTTTTCATACACAGTCTTTCTTTCACACACATTCTGTCTCTCAAGTAGTGAAGAAGGAGACACAAGCAAGGAAGTAAAAGTGAGACAGGCAGTGAGGCAAGACAGTGAGACATACAGGCAGAAATGAAACAGACAGAGAGACAAAATAGTGAGACATGCTGACAGGAATTGAGACATACAGTGAGACACAAGCAAGGAAGTAAAAGTGAGACAGGCAGTGAGACATACAGGCAGAAATGAAACAGACAGACAGAGACAGGCAGCGAGGCAAAATAGTGAGACATGCTGACAAGAATTGAGACAGACAGTGAGACATACACAAGCAAGGAAGTAAAAGTGAGACAGGCAGTGAGGCAAGACAGTGAGACATACAGGCAGAAATGAAACAGACAGAGAGACAAAATAGTGAGACATGCTGACAGGAATTGAGACATACAGTGAGACATACACAAGCAAGGAAGTAAAAGTGAGACAGGCAGTAAAGCAAGACAGTGAGACATACAGGCAGAAATGAAACAAACAGAGAGACAAAATAGTGAGACATACTGACAGGAATTGAGACAGACAGTGAGACATACACAAGCAAGGAAGTAAAAGTGAGACAGGCAGTGAAGCAAGACAGTGAGACATACAGACAGAGACAGGCAGCTAGGCAAAATAGTGAGACATGCTGACAGGAATTGAGACATACACAAGCAAGAAAGTAAAAGTGAGACAGGCAGTGAGGCAAGACAGCGAGAAACAGGCAACCTAACTCTATGCATGATAACCACATAAATAAGCACGGTTAAAAAGGGCAGCCGCGTGTGTACCAGCAGGAGGCAGTAAGAAGGAGGAATGACCATAAATATAACACAAGAGTTTACCATTGGAGAGGCGAGCAAAGACCTGGGACAGATTTAATGGTCGTCATATCCATAAACGATCTCATTTGAATTGGAGAAATTCAGAGGAACCACCCCAACCCCAACCCAACCCCAACCTCACCCCAACCCCACCCCACCCCACCCCAACCCTCCCCTTACCTGTCCTGAAGCACCTCACTCACACCCTGACTTACACCAAAAACCTGAACGAATTTAATGAACGATTGTGGATATTAGTTTCTGATTGACCTATGGGGATAAATATTTTCCTGATTGACCTATGGGGATAAATATTTTCCTGAATGACCTACGTTAATAAATATTAGCTTCTGACATCAATTTTGTTATCATATCGTGTTATAGACAGAATAACTGAAAACTTCACTTAAAAGTCATCAAGTTACTTAATTTTGTTAATTAATGATGATGATGAGATAAAAATACCTTTAAGGACAGTGAAGGTTTCTATATCGTCAACCTGTACTGTAAACACACGAGTCATCCACAGCTATACATTACGTCAGTCAGTCGAGGGATAAGAATTTACGTACGTGAGAAAACTAATTTTTTTTATATATAACGTCACTGCTCAAGACAAAATTATGCTTCCTGGAGTATAATGTTTTTTTCTTTCTTGGTCTCTATAATTTTTTCACCCTTTCTCGCCCTCTTGTTGATTTTCTTTCCCTCTATTTTATTCTTTTATTCTCTCTCTTCTCCTTTCTTCCTTCTCAAGCATAATTTTCCTATTCTCTCTTCTTTCTTTCGTCTACCACCTCAAGCACTCCCTTCCTTTTCCTTCAAGCACGACCTAACTATCCCTTCTCTTCCTCAAGCATTCTTTCCCTACCACCACCTCAAGCCTTATTTTCCCTACTCACCTCCCTCAAGCCATATTTTCCCTACCACCACCTCAAGCATTATTTCCCTACCACCACCTCAAGCTTATTTCCCTACCACCACCAAGCCTTATTTTCCCTACCACCACCTCAGCCTTATACCTACCACCACCTCAAGCATTATTTCCCACCACCTCAAGCATTATTTCCCCACCACCTCAAGCCTTATTTTCCTACCACCACCTCAAGCATTATTTCCCTACCACCACCTCAAGCCTTATTTTCCCTACCACCACCTCAAGCCTTATTTTCCCTACCACCACCTCAAGCCTTATTTTCCCTACCACCACCTCAAGCCTTATTTTCCCTACCACCACCTCAAGCCTTATTTTCCCTACCACCACCTCAAGCATTATTTTCCCTACCACCTCAAGCATTATTTCCCTACCACCACCGGATTTCCCACCAAAACTCACCTTCTCACCACGTCACTTGTGTCTTACTCAACATCCGAAAATATAGAAACCCTGACAACGAGGAGAATCTCAAATAAAAAAAATATTTGGTTTTATTTTTTAATGTTATTGTGAAGGTTTTTTAGGGGAGGGCTTTGTTTTTTTTTATTATTTAACGAGTCAACGTCGTAACTTTTCACCACAAGTTATCAATGTGTGTTTCCTCGAACTATTCTTTTACCGTAGTCAAAAGATGGCGGAGGTCTTAGTGAAGTTACGGCCATGCACGTACACACACACACGCAAGCACACACACACACGCACACACACACACACACAGTTTTCCACATAGCTTTAACTCATAATAATAATAATATGTCGGTTTTCCTGTACATTAATTACATATGAAAAATACAATAACACATCAAACAGCGGAAAAACCTGGGGTGGGGAGGAGGGGTCGGGTGGGTGGGTAGGGGTGGGGGGGTAGGGGTGGGGGTAGGGGTGGGGGTTGGGGTGGGGGTGGGTAGGGGTGGGGTGGGTAGAGGGGTGGGTGGGTAGGGGTGGGGTGGGTAGGTGGGGGGAGGTTGGGGGTGGGAGGAGGCGGTAGGGGAGGTTGGGGGTGGGAGGAGGAGGTAGGGGAGGTTGGGGTGGGAGGAGAGGTAGGGGAGGTTGGGGTGGAGGAGGAGGTAGGGGAGGTTGGAGGTGGGAGGAGGCGGTAGGGGGGAGGTTGGGGTGGGAGGAGGAGGTAGGAGGAGGTTGGGGTGGGAGGAGGAGGAGGTAGGAGGAGGTTGGGGTGGGAGGGGGAGGTAGGGGGAAGGGAGAGGGGATGAGAGAGGAGGGGGGGGTTGAGCTTTGACTGCATACCTGTCTGTAAAAGGCTTCACTTTTATTACCTGACAAACGGTGTGTTCGTCGGGACATTTTCATTACCGTACCACAACTAGTAAAAAAGATTAAGGGAAATATATAGCAACTAGATAATGTGTTGCAGTCAGAGAGAATAGCTGCTAGCGAATGAAGAGTATGTGTGTGTACCTGACTCCTGCCATACCGATACACCTGAGACCTACAGCACAAAACGGAAGATTATGAAAAATTGTGGAATATATTTAACAGAACTGACCTGACCTGACCTAATCTAACCTAACCCAATTAGTATAACGTCAACTTCACTATAATATTAACTAGGATATGACCCAGCCTGACCTGACCTAACCCATTAGTATAACGTCAACTTCACTATAATATTAACTAGGATATGACCCAGCCTGACCTAACCTAACCCAATTAGTATAACGTCAACTTCACTATAATATTAACTAGGATATGACCCAGCCTGACCTAACCTGACCTACTGTCGGTATGCTGTGGCCATGTTCAGGAATGTCTACGATGCTGCCGACTACTTTTGAGATTAATGAAGGAACGAGAGAGAGAAATACAGTAATATTTCATGATGACTAATACAGTATTTAGATTTATGTACCGCTAGTGAGACATAAATAACATTAATATATCAAATTTTCTTGCTCCCACTGACGACTCTTGCCTCAGACATCATTACCGAGGCGCCTAGTGGTGGTTTAACACTGTCTCAAACCACTCCTATGTTTCCTGCGTGGAATTTCCCTCATTCTATCTCCCGTTATTTGTCAATATTTCTCTCTATTTCCTGGTTCACTGTTCTCTTGTTTCCCAATTATGTATAAACAGTGTGCTTGGCAAGGCATCCCTCATATCCTGACTGCCTCTCGCGCCTCACTACAAGCAAGTGGTAACTGCTTCACATTTAAGTGAAAACCAAATATTTGCAGAATTCTTCAGCTTATGTTTCAGGCGCTGGTGTAGAGTCTCAGGCACTTGAGGCTGTGGGTGATGATTGATCGTCCAAATGTTTAGGGAAGATTCCTCTCGCTCCACCCAGCGCTGAGTGCGTGAAAAGGCGTTTATGATAGAATGAGAAAACCCACAAAAAATTATCTTTTTTTTTTCAACTTAATGTGAAATTTTGCTGTTATGTCTCGTTATGCGTGTGCTAAATTAACAACGTAGACACAGCTAACGTAATTTGCAGTTTCCTTGTAAAAAATATAAAGTGTTCCAATCCCCCATTTTTTGGTACCCACAACGACATACATTCAACCAAATAACTACAGCACATTCAACTCTGGTTAGTTAGGGCTGTGAGGTCCTCTCAGGGATGACCTGTTCATGTTCTTCCCCACCACCAGCTAAGACGGCTTCACCAGGATCCAGACACATTACGGTATTAACAAGATCCACAGCCGAGTAAGTCCAAACTTCTGACATCATTTACACTGAAGAACTGCAACACTGTGTACTTGAAGACAGACCAGGATGAAAGACGTCAGACGAGAGCAGACAGTAAGCAGAGGAAGGAAGCAGACAAAGGTAAGGCATAAAGCATAGAAAGTCACGTGGCATAGAGCAGACAGACGTCCAGTTTAGATAATTACACTGAACTAAGGCTGCCAAGTAATAATAAATGAAGAATAACTAATAAAACTGATGATGAATGGAAGGAGTACGAAAAAATAATTAAAACAGGGCACAGGGGTGGAATGAGCAGACGTTTGAGACTAAGTTAATATAGCGAGCATTCAAAGGCAGACAATCAGCAAATTAAACCTTCTGAACGAGGTTGTTGATGAATTACTGTACGATGATAGACGAGCGCAAGAGCAGTGGGAATAACAAAGGCTTCGGTATAAACAAACATGACACAAGAACTCGGCGCTCAGACAAAAACCTGAG
>NW_024747582.1:1599346-1746846 GCF_018991925.1 Homarus americanus | reverse complement strand
TTTAATCTTCGGACAAAACAGCAACACGACTTTTGTCTTTGATTGTACAAAATTATGTGTCATTAATAGTATTACCATCATTATTATTACTATTACAGTATTATTATAATCATCTTCATTCTAATAGCACCTTTATCATTAATTATTATCAGTGGCTCATTGGCTCACTTGGTAGACCGTTCCCATCATAAATACTCACAGGTTCGATCCCCAACTGAGAGAAACGATTGGATTCCCTCAGCATAAATAAATTATTTACAGATCGATGTTGGAACAAAACCTCTCAGTAGGCGAGCCTCTCACCCCTCAGTGAACAGGCCTCTCACCCTCAGTAGACGAGCCTCTCTCCTCAGTAGACAGGCCTCTCACCCTCAGTAGACAGCCTCTCACCCTCAGTAGAACAGGCCTCTCACCTCTCAGCAGAACGAGCCTCTCACCTCTCAGTAGACAGGCCTCTCACCCCTCAGTAGACGAGGCCTCTCACCCCTCAGTAGACGAGCCTCTCACCCCTCAGTAGAACGAGCCTCTCACCCTCAGTAGACGAGCCTCTCACCCTCAGTAGACGAGCCTCTCACCCCTCAGTGGACCAGACTCTCACCCCTCAGTAGACAGGCCTCTCACCCCTCAGTAGACCAGGCCTCTCCCCCTCAGTAGACAGGCCTCTCACCCCTCAGTAGACGAGCCTCTACCCCTCAGTAGACGAGCCTCTCACCCTCAGTAGACGAGCCTCTCACCCTCAGTAGACGAGCCTCTCACCCCTCAGTAGACAGGCCTCTCACCCCTCAGTAGACGAGCCTCTCCCCCTCAGTAGAGAGCCTCTCACCCCTCAGTAGACGAGTCTCTGACCCTCAGTAGACGGGCCTCTCACCCCTCAGTAGACGAGCCTCTCACCCCTCCAGTAGACAGGCCTCTCGCCCCCAGTGGACAGGCCTCTCACCCCTCAGTAGACGAGCCTCTCACCCCTCAGTAGAACAGGCCTCTCACCTCTCGACAAGCCACCTCTCCCTCAGTGGACGAGCCTCTCACCCCTCAGTGGACAGGCCTCTCACTCCTCAGTAGAACAGGCCTCTCACCTCTCAGTAGACGAGCCTCTCACCCCTCAGTAGACAGGCCTCTCACCCCTCAGTAGACAGGCCTCTCACCCCTCAGTGGACAGGCCTCTCACTCTTCAGTAGAACGAGCCTCTCACCTCTCAGTAGACAGGCCTCTCACCCCTCAGTAGACGAGCCTCTCACCCCTCAGTAGACGAGCCTCTCACCCCTCAGTAGACGAGCCTCTCACCCCTCAGTAGACGAGCCTCTCACCCCTCAGTGGACAGGCCTCTCCTCCTCAGACACCCTCACACTCTAGACGAGCCTCTGACCCCTCAGTAGACGAGCTCACCCCTCAGTAGACAGGCTCTGACCCCCCAGTGGACGAGCCTCTCCTCCTCAGTGAGACGAGCCTCTCACCCTCAGTAGACGAGCCTCTCACCTCAGTAGACGAGCCTCTCACCCCTCAGTAGACGAGCCTCTCACCCCTCAGTAGACAAGCCTCTCACCCCTCCAGTAGACAAGCCTCTCACCCTCAGTGGAACAGGCCTCTCACCCCTCAGTAGACAGCCTCTCACCCTCAGTAGACGAGCCTCTCACCCCTCAGTAGACGAGCCTCTCACCCTCAGTAGACAGCTCACCCTCAGTGAACTCTCACCCCTCAGTAGACAGGCCTCTCACCCCTCAGTAGACAGCCTCTCACCCCTCAGTAGACGAGACTCACCCTCAGTAGACGAGACTCTCACCCCTCAGTAGACGAGCCTCTCACCCTCAGTAGAACAGGCCTCTCACCCCTCAGTAGACGAGAGCCTCTCTCACCCCTCAGTAGACAGGCCTCTCACCCTCAGTAGACGAGCCTCTCACCCTCAGTGACCGAGCCTCTCACCCTCAGTAGACGAGTCTCTCACCCCTCAGTAGACGAGACTCTCACCCCTCAGTAGACAGGCCTCTCACCCCTCAGTAGACGAGCCTCACCCCTCAGTAGACAGGCCTCTCACCCTCAGTAGACAGGCCTCTCACCCCTCAGTAGACGAGACCTCTCACCCTCAGTAGACGAGCCTCTCACCCTCAGTGAACAAGCCTCTCACCCCTCAGTAGACAGAGCCCTCACCACTGGACCCTAACACTATGAAGATCAACATAAGACCAGCTACTCCTTATCACAGCAGGTTAAAAGTCTACACCTCCAGATCATACGTGGGCATCCTCACTACCATACTCATCATCCCAGCTACCCCCAGATCATACCTGGACATCCTCACTACCATACTCATCATCCCAGCTACCCCCAGATCATACGTGGACATCCTCACTATCATACTCATCATCCAGCTACCCCAGATCATACCTGGACATCCTCACTATCATACTCATCATCCCAGCTACCCCAGATCATACCTGGACATCCTCACTACCATACTCATCATCCCAGCTACCCCAGATCATACGTGGACATCCTCACTATCATACTCATCATCCCAGCTACCCCCAGATCATACCTGGACATCCTCACTATCATACTCATCATCAGCTACCCCCAGATCATACCTGGACATCCTCACTATCATACTCATCATCCCAGCTACCCCCAGATCATACCTGGACATCCTCACTATCATACTCATCATCCCAGCTACCCCCAGATCATACCTGGACATCCTCACTATCATACAAAGCATCGTCGAGAGAGAGAGCCGTGGTGAATTCATCAACCTCCTTCCTCCCCCACCCCTTTCAGATACGTGAGGAGGGGGAGGGAAGGGAGGGAGGAGGAAGAAGTGGCAAGCGTAATGTATCTGTATCAAATATTCACTGAAGTTTTTTTGGGGTGGGGAGTAATTTGGGCGTACGATACAAAACCCCGGGAGTTGAAGGCATAATTCCAGTTCTGACAAAATTAACGAAACTTTTCAAATCACGTCCATCAATTACCATGCCAATTAGTTAAATGACCATGGACGTGTCAGTTTTTTTTAGAGCGGCGATAGATTTTTTATTTATTTTTTAAAGCATTGGATATTTCAAATGGCAATATCGAATTATGTTTTTTCCCTATATTATTTTCCCCTATAGCTGTTACGGCCCATCGATTCGGTTGTTTTTGTTGATTTTTTTCCCCTTTATCGTGGTGTTTATGGTTCGTGCTTTTTATCCCTATTTGCCCTTGATGATAAACTTCCTTCTGTATTACGTTTTTGTCATCACCTGAAGATTAGTTAACCCCTAGTTTAGGTAGGTAGGGTAGGGTAGGGGGGTAGGGTGGGAGTGGGAGTAGGATAGGGAGCTGGAGTAGGCTAGGCAGGTGGGGTTGGGTTGGAGTGGGGTAGGGTAGTGAGATGAGGTTAGGTAGGGTGGGGTAGGGTTAGGTTAGGTAGGGTAGGGTTAGGTAGGAGGTAGGGTTGGGTAGGTGGGGTAGGGTAGGGGTTGGGTTGGGTTAGAGTAGGGTGGGGCTGGAGTAGGGTTGGGTTAGGTGAGGAGGTAGGGTTGGGTTAGGTAGGGTAGGGCTGGGTAGGGTTAGGTAGGATAGGGTTAGGTTGGGTTGGGTTGGGTTGAAAAATCGGCCCATGGTATTAATGATGTAGTTCTATGTGCAGAATCATGTGATATCTTCATCAGATTTGAAAAGTTTTTTATTTTTTGCTAGAGTAGAATTTTAGCGAAATCTTATGAAGATTCAGTATTCACCCTTTGCCAACACCACTAAATAGCTTATTTAAAAGTAAAGTAAAATGTATCAGGTTAATTTAGTAGGATGAAAATGATCCAGAATAGTGAAACGAATGATCTTGACACATTTATTAAATTTAATATTCCTTTAGAAAAACAAAATCATCAAATACAAAACCGGTTTTTACTACTACGACCGGTGTTGCTGCACACCATAGAAACATGTCTTTCTTGCTTCTGTTTCTCATCACCTCCCTGCTGACCACCCTGAAGCAGATGTAGCCTTCCCTCCTCTCCTGGCACAGCACAGGTGACTGCTGGCCTAAGCTCACTGCTTTGTACTGGCAGCTCTGCTCTCTGGGTGTACGAGGGCCAGGCAGGGACATGCATGGGGTTGTCCAGGAAAGCTCTGACTTGAACATTGGTGAGGCTGCAGGTAAGAGGGGGCTCACTGCCAGCCTGGATGTTATCCAGATCTATGAGATCAGTGAGGGTCTTGGCACCTAGATTGACTTCAGGAGTCTTCCTGACCCTGAAGGAATCGTCACCAAGTGATTCGTCATGCCCAGATCCTCTCATAAGTCTCATATCCAAGATCTTTTTGACTGCCACTCTTCTCTCCTCCTCATCCTTACTGCAGAGCATTGTCTGCAGAACTGCCTCGGGATGAGCATACCAGAAAGATCTCCTCACAGTCTGCTCCACAATCTGAACAACCTTCCTTGGCTGACTCCTCAGGAGCTCAAGCTGGAAGAGAACATGCCTCGGACCTTCGGAGAATGATGACTTGACTTTGGTGTTGAACCAATTTGGCAAGTAGACACTCACGATGAATTGGACAATAAGTCTCAGGTTGTGAAGCTGGTTCCCTTTCAGTTTATGATGAGCGACCCAAATTCTGCAGAACCTGAGAGCCGTTGTGAGCCACCTAGAATGTGAGACTGGACCTATCTGCAGGTAAGCAAAGTCTATCGAATGACCCCAGTTTTGATGGCACTGCAAATCGTAACCATAGTATTGAATTCAGTACTCAGGTCGTCGTGACAGTATGTGCAAGCTCAACGAGTGGAGGGCCAACTGTGATTTTTTCAAAGCTCGGATTTATTTCTAACTCAGTGGCAGAGTCCAGCATCTTGCCAAGAGGACCAGACCATCTGTTGTTTGAAAGGTGTCTTGCCATCCAGCTCCTGGATCAGATGTCTGAGTGGCAACTCGTTGGTGTGGAGATCACAAACAATCCAGACCAGCTTCCTCCTAATCTTCCGCTCTATCCACTGTATGACCCCCCCCTTGCCACCCTGTGTTCGTATTGGTGCTGTCCCCTCCAATGGCCTGCAGGGTCTGGTCTACGTTCCTCTCTCTGAGCCAGTTCACAATGTTATCTGCCACTATCTCAGCTGGTTTCTGATGTCATCTTTCTCTGGAGTGAAATGCACAAATACTTCCCTCCTGGTTCACTGCAGCAGGAGTAGTGTTCCTCCTTCACCATGGCAGGAACAACTTGTCCAGAATCAACTTTTCATGAACACTTTAGTGTCATCCCTTCTCCCATCAAACAAACAATTGATTCCATTTCTCTTATCCCCTTATCAAACTCCTCTTCTAGGTTACTGACAAGTTTCTCCTGAGCTCTCCTTACTTTGTTATGATCTATCACCAGGTGAACATCATCAGGTGTTATCAAACCACCGTCAATCCAGGCAGCTGTTGCTATCTCTGCAGTTTCTCTGAGACCAGTGTGGTGTCGCATGCTGGCCAGAGCTATGCTCAGGATATCTTTCCTATTTCGAATCTTATGCCTAGAAGGTTTGGGATCATTATTTTCTGGGTTAGGGACAAAGTCACCATTCTCCTGGTCAGCACTCGGATCAGCCATGGGGAAGTCATTAAACTCTGAATCAGCTTGACTCCAATCATCGGCCTTTTTTACCTCACCCTGGGCCTTCTCAAGTCTCTTTTTCTCGGCAACTCTTCTCCTCTTCTGTCTCTCTGTGGCAGCCTCCTGTCTCTTGGACTCCGGAATATCTTGGCTAAATCATGAGAGCCCCTATGCACTAACCAGTCTTCTCTCTCTGTGCTTTGACAAATGCTACAGTTCGATCACAGGAATCTTCAGTTCACGCTTGCAAATACAGGAGAGATGGGCCTCGGATTTACAGTCACGATCGCATCCAAACTCAGGACAGAGAACAATTGGGCACTTGCAAGTAATTATGTCAAATAACTGGTCAGTTGCTTGGCAAAGCTGTCCTTAACTGCAAGTTTTCCTCTCCCCAGAGAGATATCTCTTGCCTTTTCCCAACTGGCTAGCAGTCTCTCACTAATCTTCTTCTGACTTGTTATGACTGGAGGCTTGAACTGAGGCGTTAGCCAGAGTGTACTGTGCGCAAAACAGCTTTGGTCATATCACTGGCAATGTCTTTGTTTATGTAAGTTCTTTGGTTCTTTTCACTGATTTGCCTGATTAAAACACCGTATCTCAAAGCATCTCTCAATGTAGGCAACTCCGACTTCAGGAGCTCTCTCCCAGACCCAAGATAGTGACTGAGATGGCTGGATTTTTGGTTCCTCGTCCTGACACAAGCAGCCATCGCAAATATTATCAACTTATAAATGCATCAGAATCTGAAACAGAAAAAATATTGTTAGTTGGGTTGTTAAAGAATGAAGTCAGAAAGCAATGTTCACTATTTAATTGTAATGCACTAATGCAGCTGTACGTTAGATTTTCGATAAATTTCACGCTAAAATTTACCGAGCAAAAGGTTGCAAAATATTGAAACTGAAATTATTTTCTGTTTATATACACTAAAATCTACCAAAAAGTGATGGGCCATTAGTTTTAGCTGATCTTCCCTCCTATGACATACCCTATTGGGTTAGGTAAAAGGTATTAGGGTTAGGTAGGATAGGGTAGGGTTGGGTTAGGTAGGGTAGGGTTGGGTAGGGTAGGGTTAGGTAGGGTAGGGTAGGATTGGGTTAGGTAGGGTAGGGTTGGGTAGGGTTGGGTTAGGTAGGGGTTGGGTTGGGTAGAGGTAGGGTTGGGTTAGGTAGGGTAGGGTGGGGTTAGGTAGGGTAGGGTTGGGTTAGGTAGGAATTACTTAGGGTTGGGTTGGGTTAGGTAAGGTAGGGTTAGGTAGGGTAGGGTAGGGTTGGGTTAGGTAGGGTAGGGTTAGGTAGGGTAGGGTTAGGTAGGGTAGGGTTGGGTTAGGTAGGGTAGGGTTAGGTAGGGTTGGGTTAGGTAGGGTTGGGTTAGGTAGGGTAGGGTTGGGTTAGGTAGGGTTGGGTTAGGTAGGGTAGGGTTAGGTAGGGTTAGGTTAGGGTAGGTAGGGTTAGGTAGGGTAGGGTTAGGTAGGGTAGGGTTAGGTAGGGTAGGGTTGGGTTAGGTAGGGTAGGGTTGGGTTAGGTAGGGTAGGGTAGGGTTAGTTTGGTTAGATTAGATTAGATTTATTATAGATTTGTTAAGGTTAAGTTGGGTTAGGATTGGTATGTTAGGTTAAGTTGTGTTGGGATTTGCTAGGTTAGGAGGCAAAGTTGGGTTGAATTGGGTTTAATTAGGTTACATTATGTTAGGTTATACAGGTCATAGGTTTGGTTAACATTAGGGTGTTCAATCGTCAGGTGAAATAAGCTGGGGGTCTTATCTTCAGGGTGATGCGTTTTATTTTCTCCTTTATTTTTTTAAACCGCGAGTCGATTCATTTTCAACAGCAAGTCAGATCACTTTCTCTTTGCATCTCGTGTGAAAACGTAGCCGCTATAAATTTCGTTACCATGAGTGTTGAAAACAGAAGAGACGTAAAAAATAGGTTTAAAAGTATTGAAAACAGAGTAACATAATGGGGAAAAAATGACGAGGGTGAAAAATAGTACAGGAGCCGACTCGACTAAATGACAAGAGGTCCCTCGTCTTTATAGGTGGTTTAAAGGCATTAATTTTATTCTATATCAACGCATCTAAGTGACTCTTTCCTTCGATCTTATGACTTGTTACTCTTTTATAGTACAACGTTATTATCAAAGACGTTGAGAGTCAAGAGTCTTGCTTGATATTCATAGGGCAAAGAGTCTTACTTGATATTCATAGAGCCAAGAGTCTTACTTAGGATTCATTATACACAAGCTAAGAGCCAACAGTTCCTTGACATTCATTATACACAAAGAAATACCAAACATCTGTTCCTCAACCTTCAGTGATGCAGTTCCACCTCAAAATATTCTTCTGCCCTAGAAAATGGAAAATCCAATAAACAATGTATTGAAAACCGTTCACCAATATCTCCTGAGGTTTATGATACATAGTTGTTCCAAATTCATACGAGAATAAATGAAAAAGTTGAGAAGCAGCAAATCCTCCCAGCGCAAAAGTTGAACCACCACTTATACCCAACTTCAGGCATAGCTCCCGAGAAGGAACGATCAATCACCCTCCCAAATTTGGAAAAGCAATAACTTACACCCACAAGAGTAATAGAAATATGACTAATGTGTTATAACTAAATGCAATATAAACAAGGAATTAACGCCTCCTCCTTGCTTAGTTTGGGTTAGGCTTGGAGAGAATCAACACAACCACTGGGCAGACTTGGCAATATTTTCTCAAAGTAGCACCACTGAAATAAATGTAACCCATCCATAGTGCCTCATTACCCTGGCTTCACTGGGAGTCCCACAATATTTTACCAGTGACCCAAAAAATATAAATTAATCACGAAATTACCCGAAGCAAAGGACATAAGTAAAGTGTTTAGGGAAAATATAAATACAGATTCCCTTACCTTGATTAACAGACGTCTTGCCTTAGGCCTCTTAATGGGTTTGTAAATTTCGTTCATGTTAAATAGCTTCAATATGTCACGTCTAATAACACAGTAATAGTTGTTCACGTGAGGCCGTATCAGAGCTTCACTTCCTATGAAAAGAAAACAAGATTATGAGTAAATAATACAATAGTGAACTAAATTCTGACATAAAATACTGGAATATAATGAAGATGGAAAAATACAGTGTCATAGTATATATATCAGAGCAAACTAGACCAGACTATTAATGCCATGAAACAATAAAACTCATTTTCTTTTTAATTCACTGCAGCAGAACTAACCAGCTTGGCTCTACCACTGAACATCATCAAGTTGTACTTTTAATTATATGAAGACAATCAGCATAATTATTTTACCGAAGAAAATAAATTACTTGGCACAAATAATACAGGAGGAAAATACATAAAAACATTTCCAACAGTGTGAAGTAGCCATTGTAATTTAATATAAACTCTTTAATGTTACAAAATATACCAATTGGTTATCACCATATACCTGGATCACGCGCACCTATAGTGATTTACTTGCACATATATATATATATATATATATATATATATATATATATATATATATATATATATATATATATATATATATATATATTGAAGTGATAACCGTGGTAACATTATGAGATGTACTTATTACTACCATGCTATTGTACTATTCCAGATGATACTAAATGTTACATAATACTTCCATGAGATAAATGTATAGTATATATGAGGTGCCTCAAAGAGAGCTCAGGTTCTCAGCTGGCTCAGCCATGTTAATATTGTTATTATTATCCACTCTGTATATTCAACATTTTCGCCCCCCAGGCCCAGATGTGGGTCAGTGACGTGTGTCCGGGTGGGCTAATCCCCATTAAAAAAAAAATCTGGCTTTGTACGGCTACACCTTATCATCATTATGAGTAATAATTTTCTATTGTAATTCCGGAAATAAGCCGCGCAATCTGAGACTCCCGGATGGAAATGTCTGTACCAGTGCGTTGTGCAATGTAGCGCTGGCAACAAGTAAACATGGCGTCTTGTAAAGCCTCTGTAAGGAATTCAAGATACTTGTCTAAAAAATGCACGTTTCTCTACCTTAAATTCACACAATAGAAGTCACTTTAGATCTAAGAAAGTTATACACAGTTTACATAATAGATAGACCTCCGTGTGTAAGAAAATGATATGAATTTACCTGTAATAAGGTGAAAACCGTGTGTGTGGATTTCCGGCCGTAATGTCTCGTCTCCTCCATTTAAATCGTCCAAATTATTTTCATCATTATCGTTTATTTGAAGGACTTTAGGGTGACGTTGATTCTCCTCAAAGGCCTATTTATTCATACATAACTCAACAACTGGCTGATACTTTGTCCACACGTCAAAATCCACGAAAAATTAAATACCTGTAATCTGGAGAAGAGACGGCACACCTGCACCTGGCCAATGATGCGGGAGCAGTGACACGTCGACTACATGAGACCATCTATATAAAATCTTATTAATACACTTAATTCTTTGTGAAATAAACGTGCGTCTCGATATTTATTGTAAATAATTTAAGTCCATATACTGCATTTGATTTTTAAAAGAATTTGAAGAATATGTAGTTAAATAAGAGCATTCGGATTTCAACTCACCTTCTGCATAATACTTCATTTACGTGCACTCTAAAATTTGTTATTTTCGACTCGATTGAAGATCCATAAAGTTGTTCCTTAACCCCTTCACTACGAGGACGCCATTTATATTTTATTTGATTCTGACCATACGATTTTATACAGCATAAAAGGGATGTCGTACACAAGGGATTAAATCGACAACAGCCAATATCCGCCGCAAAAAAGTCAATTACTCAGTTGTTTTTTTCAGTGATTTCCTTCCTGAGAAAAATGGAGGTCAACTGCATTTGTTCAAGAATAGTTGTCAGTGATCACTCCTGGAGGGGGGGTGTTATGTACAGTAGATTGTAATCTTTGTACTCTTTTAACCTTCCCAATAATCAAATTAAGTACAGTACACCCCGGGCACGAACCAGAGACCCTGAGAAAAGGAAACGAGTGCTGTATCCAATAGGCCACCACTCCTTCAGTATACAATGACATATTTAAATGACACTCATTAAAAGATATGTGAACAATGACATGAACCAAAGTTAATCTTACAATTTTAACTATTTTTATGTTAAATTAGACACGTTAAGCGGGTCGAAAACAGCAAAGGATCGAACACACAGCAGGGGCGAACACACAGCAGAGCCGAACACACAGCAGGGGCCAGAACACACAGCAGGGGGCCGAACACAGCAGGGGCCAGACACACACAGGGGAATGACGACACACAACAGGGGCCAGACACACAGGGGGGAACACACAGCACACACAGCAGGGGCCAGCACACTGGGGGGCCAGACACAGCAGGGGGGGAACAGACACACAGCAGGGCCACAGCAGGGGGGCCAACACACAGCACAGGGGGCCAGACACACACAGGGGCCGAACACACAGAGCAGGGGGAGACACACAGCAGGGGGCCAGCACACACACAGCAGGGCCGAACACACACAGCAGGGGGGCCGAACACACAGCAGGGGGGGCCAGCACACACACAGCAGGGGCCAGACACACACAGCAGGGGGCCAACACACAGCAGGGGGCCAGACACACACCAGCACAAGCAGGGGCCGAACCACACACAGCAGGGCCGGCACACAGCAGGGGGCCAACACCACAGCAGGGGCCAGACACACACAGCAGGGGCACCACACACAGGGGCCAGACACACACAGCAGGGGCCAGACACACAGCAGGGGCCGAGACACAGACACAGCAGGGGCCGAACACACACAGCAGGGGGGCCAACACACACAGGGGGCCAGACACACAGCAGGGGGCCGAACACACAGCAGGGGGCCGAACACACAGCAGGGGGCCAGACGAACACACAAACACAGCAGGGCCAGACACACAGCAGGACCAGCGGGAGCCGAACACAACGAACACACAGCAGGGGGCCAGACACACAACAGGGACCAGACCGGGGGGCCAGACACACAGCAGGGGGCCCAACACACAGCAGGGGGACACACAGCAGGGGGGCAGACACACAGCAGGGGGCCAGACACAGCAGGGGCAGGGGGGGAACAGCACACAGGGGGACACACAGCAGGGCAGGGGGCCAGACACACACAGCAGGGGGGGGGACCAGACACACACAGCAGGGGGCCAGAACACACAGGGGGCCAGGGGGCCAGACACACAGCAGGGGGCCAGACACACAGCAGGGGGCCAGACACAGCAGACACACAGCAGGGGACCAGAGGAACACACACAGCAGGGGGCCGACACACACACCAGACACACAGCAGGGAGACCAACAACACAGCAGGGGGCCAGACACACACAGCAGGGGGCCGAACACAACAGGGGGCCAGCGACAGCAGGGGCAGGGGGCCGGAACACAGCAGGGGGGCCAGCACACACAGCAGGGGGCCAGACACACAGCAGGGGGCCGACACAGCAGAGGGCACACGCAGGGGGGCCAGACACAGCAGGGGGCCGACACACAGCAGGGGGAACACACAGGGGACACACAAGCAGGGGGCCAGACACACAACACAGGGGGCCGAACACACACAGCAGGGGAGCCAGACACACAGCAGGGGGCCGACACACAGCAAGGGCCAGGGGGGCCAGACACACAGCAGGGGGCCAGACACACAGCAGGGGCCAGACACACAGCAGGGGGCCAGACACACAGCAGGGGGCCAGCAGGGCAGACACACAGCAGGGGGCCAGACACACAGCAGGGGCCAGAACAGCAGGGGGACCACAGCGGCAGGGCCAACACACAGCAGGGCTGAACACACAGCAGGGGCCGAACACACAGCAGGGGGCCGGAGCACACAGCAGCAGGGGGGCCAGACACACAGCAGGGGCCAGGGCCACAGACACACAGCAGGGGGACACACAAGCAGGGGGCCAACACACACAGGGGGCCAGACACACAGCAGGGGGCCAGGAAACACACAGCAGGGGCCAACACACACAACAGGAGGCCAGAACACACACAGACACCAGCAGCCAGACACACACACAGCAGGGGCCAGACAGGGGCCAGACACACACAGGGGCTGGGAACACACAGCAGGGGACACACAGCAGGGCCGAACACACACCGAACACACACAGCAGGGGGGCCAGAACACACAGCAGGCCAGGGCACAGCAGGGGGCACACAGCGGGACACACACACAGTTACACAAGGGGGCCCACACAGGTAAGAGTGTAAGTACAGAGGGTGTAAAACAGGAGAGTTAAAGGTGAAGTAAGTTAGAGGGCGGACAGAGGAGACCGTGGCGGTGACACTGACAGACATAAACAATTAGGTCCACTGTCCTACCCCGCTGGGAGGCTTCGTCTGGTCTGCCCGTCTGTCTGTCTGTGTGTGTGTGTATGTGTAGCTCTGTATGTGTGTAGCTCTGTGTGTGTATCTATATATGTGAATGTGTGTATCTGTCTTTGTATGTGTGTGTGTATGTATCTGTATGTCTGAATGTGTGTATATTTCTGTGTCTTTGTAGTGTAGGTCTGTGTGTATCTGTCTTTGTGTGTGTGTGTGTGTATCTGTATGTCTGAATGTGTGTATATTTCTGTGTCTTTGTAGTGTAGGTCTGTGTGTATCTGTCTTTGTATGTGTATGTGTGTGTATCTGTATGTCTGAATGTGTGTATATTTCTGTGTCTTTGTAGTGTAGGTCTATGTGTGTAACTGCATTTGTATGTGTACGTAGCTCTGATTGTATGTACGTAGCTCTGAATATGTGTGTGTGTGTGGTAGTTGCGTGTATGTATGTGTTCCACCCATGTTTATTAACAGGATAAAGTAGAAACATTCAGCAGTGAGCAAGGGAATCTTTTAGGCATCTTTACATACATCGATGGCTTACCAGATTACATTTTCAAGCTGTTTGGTTGATCCTATGCCAACGAACACAACTGTAAAACAAATACATTTTTATTTATCCCTTACAACAATAGGTATGTTTGCTTTTGTTTTATAAATGGCTATATATATTTTTTTGCAGCTCTAACATGTATTGGTTTTACGAAGGAGAATAATCTATATTTTTTTTTTAATTTTGGTAATAGTGTTTTACGTTGTTTTTATATATAGCAAGAATGCGAATTGTTTTGCCTCTATTGCATAACTATTTTAGTATATAATGACTTTTCTCACGTTGCATCCTATTTTATTTACATACTAATTAATCAAATTATCTTTATCAAATAGTAATAATTAAGACGTACTGATTATGATATAGGAATAAACGAGTTTTTTTTAAATTATGTACCAGGAACCTATACTACCCCCCCCCCCCTTCCCCAGTAAGGTCTTCCTCCCACCACCATTATTTCACACTACTAGCAGCTCTCAAACCATTCTCCTCCCTTTTGGTAATATTCATGTAAGTTTTTATTTTCATGTGGCAAAAATTTAACTCTGTATTCTTTTTAACCATGTGGCAAATAATCCACCACTTCCTTTCCTGACAAGCGTTCAGCATAGTGGTATTTTTTGCCATGTAGTAATGAACTGCTCTAATAGTTTTGTGGCAATAAATTAAAACTTTCTGACAATCAACTATATAAATTTTGTGGCAATAATCATATCATTTTGTTGCAATAAACTAATATTTCTCTGGCAATAAACCCAGAATTTTGTGCCAATAAATATAAACTTTTCTGACAATAAACTGAAAATTTTGTGCCAATAAATATAAACTTTTCTGGCAATAAACTCAAAATTTTGTGCCAATAAATATAAACTTTTCTGACAATACACTCAAAATTTTGTGGCAAAAAATATAAACTTTCCTGGCAATAAACTAAAACTTATGACGATGAACAAAAAACCCACCCCACATTAAGTGTTCATCACGTTGTTCAACACACGAGTACTTCATCACTATCCCAGCAGCTGTCACATAACAGGTTCACTTTTATACTCGCACCTCGACACAAATGACTATTACCTTGGTTGGTGATTTGGACACAGGAATGATACCAACAGGTCCCCCCACGCCCAACACTTTGTTACCTGTGTTAAGCCGTATTAATTTATGCTATTTCAAGATTACTGTTATTATGGGTTGTTAATTATAGAATTGTAGTATCGGTCTGTAATAATGGCCATATACTAGTGCTTATGTTAACATGTGTACTATACACTTGTGCTATCGATAACATGTGTTTTCATATATACCTGTAACTAAGATAATATGGAATGTTTCTGCTTATGCTGATGTTATGTGGAAGTGAATTACTGACCCTTGAGAGAGGCACTGAGAGATATGGGGGAGGAAGCGATAAGCCAAAATGACAGGATAGACCTAAAAAAAGATAATTGACACATGACATGACACATGACAGGTAAACAAAGGAAGAGACTCACTGATAGGAAAATACGACGTAAAATTGATCGGAGAAAATAATTTAAATCAGTAATATTTTTATAATAAATATTCTCACACTGACTTTAAAATGTCAAGGTTAAAAATAATAAAAACTTGTAAATAATAACGAAATAATATACTGAAAATTTTACCTACAATAATAAGATATATTAAAATGACACATACACACACACACACACAGACAAAAACATACACACATAGACAGAAAATCACACACACACACACACACACACACACAGACACACACAGAAGAAAAAATAATCAGAAAACACAAAAGACTCCCATATGGATCGAAATTTTTAGAACAATTAAAAGCAGCCGAAATTAAAACACACA
This sequence comes from Homarus americanus, assembly GCF_018991925.1. NCBI lineage: Eukaryota > Metazoa > Arthropoda > Malacostraca > Decapoda > Nephropidae > Homarus > Homarus americanus. Next base: position 1,731,520 of record NW_024747582.1, on the reverse strand, counting down.
GGACATAAAAAACAAACAAAAAAAACATTAATTTTCAAAAGTGTTGCTGGTCCTCCGATAAAAAAAAAAAACACTCGCGCACACACACACATACACTCGGCTCCTGCTTTCCTTTTTTGTCATATTGTATAAAAAGTCTCCAGGGAAAAGTGCGGACGAGAGACATTCCTGGAAGCAAGAAAGTGTACAGCAAATACGATAAATGTAAAATGAAAAAGTGTAAATACCGATAGATGTAAAATTGGTGTAAATACCTATAAATGTAAATCAGAAAGTGTAAATACCGATAAATGTAAATAAAGTGTAAATACCGATAAATATACATAACAAAGAGCAAATACCGATAAATGTTAATAAAGTGTAAATACCGATAAATATACATAAGAAAGAGCAAATACCGATAAATGTTAATAAAGTGTAAATACCGATAAACGTAAATATGAAAGTGTAAATACAGATAACTGAAGATAATTTGTACAGTAGTTCAATAAACATACAGTATTTTACACGAATTAAGCGAAATTTACTGTATTTCATGAATATCGTAATGAACTTCAATAATGTGCTTAAACGGCGATTCTATAACACGTAGAGAAAGAATTTGTGTCGAGTCTCCAATGGATATATTTACATACAATAGACTGTAATATAATGTTCTCAGGCAGTTATTTCAGATGAATTTCAATTAGATTTTAACTAATGATTATCAGTAATGCAATATGAGTAAAGTTTTAATTCAGAAACATAATTTGGTTGTTAGACTTAATCTTATATAATCTTAAAACACATTACAATACTAACATAAAGAAGAATATTCGGAATATTTATTGATAGAGAAATACACATTACTGTTTTTACCTGGAAGAGGGAAAGTAATTTACGCCTCCAGTTCTATTAGTTTTATTGTATAATTTTCAGTTTGCCGGGTGGGTGGCGGGGCATTAGGCTCTTGGGTAAGCTTCTTAAAGAGATAATGAAGTGTGGGACCAATTATGCACTTAACAGCGCGGTCTAAGTAAACAAGTAGAAAAGTTTTCCAATTTCGTTCGACGGCAACTGAATGAGAAAAATGTTAATTTGGGTCCATAAAAAACTGCTGCAGCTCTCCCAATTTTTCTGATTAAAACCCTCACGCACACGTACACACACACACACACGGTCCTGGGTACACATTAGCGAATACATTTTATACAAACATACACCAAAAGGGGGAGGAGGGAGGGGGGATTTACGCATGCAAACGTGTACACACAGGTATGTACACAAGTGTTCTTCTGGAGGCTTTTTCACTCCAGTACAACCACAAATAAGAACAGTATCATTTATTTAATGAGACATGTTCACAACAGTTCAGCTAACGTAATTCACACGCACACATACATACATACCCGAAAGCATACATACATGCAGTAAACGTACACAATCATACACGTATACGAACACACAGAGTACTGCAACATACCTCCAGCCTCGGCAAGTTAGGGTGGAGAAGCTTCAAAACACTACCTCACTACTGTTATAACCATCACTGAACTGTTCCTGTGCTGTACCATCCTTACAATCATTAATCAATAACTAACTGTTGTCATGAGAATATATTTACCAGTAGATGAAAAATAAATAACGACCATTGTAAAGCCCTTATGAACACAATTTGAAACAATAATACTAGTATGAATATTTGTACTGTATACACCGTATTTTATTGTGTAGTTTTTAACGGGTTGATTGCCTCTTCTCACGTATAGTTCAATATATACATTTCTTTTGTCTATTTTTCATATTAAATTCTCATTACAGATATATTTTTTTTAATTGCTTACGTTATACATCCCATCACCAGCGTCACTGTATTGTAAAGTTTGTTCTTCATGTTATAGTGAACTTTTTGAGGGGTAATATTATAGCGTTAGAACATGAGAGGTCTAAATGTTCGGTGGGGCTTTAAACACTTTTCAAATATGGCCTCCTTCCCTCAGTATGGCCACCTCTAGTTAGGGTGGCCATTAGGTAAATATTATAGGGATGGCTAATTAGTGGTGGTACAGATATTTCACACTAGAATACAAAACACAGTACGTATATATTAACTCACAATACGGTACCTGATTACTTCATTCCCAGTGTCAAGTATTATTAGCAGTTGTTCACTATATATCCTTCACTTTCTTAGCCAGTTGTTTCGGTCACAGCAGCAGGTTACTTTTGGCATCTGAAAACAAAAGACTTGTTAGTATACTAGTACAGGCTGTATCGTTATCTCCCTTTACTTGGTGACAGTAATAGACCAGACAGCTGTTACATTAGCATACAATGTTTATAAGTACTACTGTATAATAAAAAAAATTTCTTATTCATCAACATTTCTCAACCTTTTTCTCTCTTATTTCAGGTAATGATTCCCGAAGGCGTGTCATATGAGATAAATCAAGGCGCTCAAAGTTGGTAGTCACAGCATCACCATGTTTGCTCACTACACACTAGGCTCTGTGCTTGATTGCATGTAAAGATCTCTAGCGAGCCTCATCAGGTGCGCTGTGTCTCAGTAGATAATGTTTCTGTTTACATTGCCACTGAGCAACAAAAAATGTACCTCATCACAGAACCAAACATCACTGAGGAAATCACAATCATTTTCAATTTTCTCCCTAAACCATCGAGCCATTTCAAGTCGCATCTTTTTGTGTGGGTGAGTGACTTGTGTCTGATCTGTGTTCTGTCTGATGGAAAATCTCTCGAGACTAGACACTGTCAGGCCAGGTCCTTGACTGCGACGACGAAGCAACTTTTTCCGGGGACTGTCTCCGACCGACATCGTCCAGAATATATTGATTTTAAGTATAAATTTGGGATAGTATATTGTTCTCAAAATATTTCGTCCATTTGAATATTGTGTCCTTGTATGTGACGTTTCTGTTGTTAAATCTTCTGTTGAACATCGAGTCTGGACGAATGATTGTTTTTACGTAGGTGTCTATAGAAATGGCATTTTTCTACATATCAAGGGCATCGTTTAACCATTTTCTACATGGCCTTAACCAGCATTACCTAGAACAAAAGAGAAAGAGAAAAATAACAGATATCAGTGGATTTTTTGGGGGGAACACCCTGAAGTTATGGATTTCTTAACAGTCAACATAAACTTCATAGAAAAATTTTGGTCTATGAACATTTACGTCAAGTTTAATCGAAGAAATAAACAAGAAGCCCCAGTAATACAATTCAACAATATTAAGACTGTATAATTTATGTCACTCTAGATTAACTTTTACTGTGTTGTTTCTGTACGAGAATACTATTATTATACCCCGTAAGTTTTAATATAAAGAAGCGTTGTTGTAACACAGCTTGGCGAGTCAAGTAAAACTTTACATTATATTCATAAAAGACCAAGTTATAACGTAGCTCACGTAAGAGGAAAATTAGAATATGCAGATCTACCCCGAGAACGACCTCGTAACACGGCGGCGGGAGCCAAGACACAGCAATATCAACACAGCAGCCCACAGCATCCACAGCACACCTGCCTCGGGATTCACAAACATTCTGTAGCTATGTTAATTTTATCTCTAAAATGATACTAAACATAATGAGTCCAGATAATTATTCTTGTTTTGATGTTGTCTTGGATATTTTGTTTTGCACTCTTAAGTAAAGGGAATTGTTGTCCTTATTATACGAGTCCTTGTGGATCTGGCCTCCTGAGCACATCATTAACCCTTTGAAGACGATGACTTAACCCCTTGAGGACGATGACTTAACCCCTTGAGGACGATGACTTAACCCCCTTGAGCACGATGACTTAACCCCTTGAGGACGATGACTTAACCCCTTGAGGACGATGACTTAACCCCTTGAGCACGACGACTTAACCCTAGCACACCAGGCACGATAACCCTTGGGGCGATGACTTAACCCCATGCACGATGACAACGCTGAAGACGATGACTTAACCCTGAAGACGATGACAACCCTGAGCACGATGACACCCCAGAGACGATGAAACCCCTTGAGCATGACACCGGACGATAACAACCCTTGAGCATGAGCTGATTATATTATAGTACTAAAGTCATCGTCCTCAAGAGAGTCAAGAGAGGACATCAAGCACCCCATCGAACAACTTAAACCTCCAGAACAAACCACAACACTGTACATATCACTATATAAAACCAACACTATATAAACCAACACTATAAACCAGACAATAATCACAACAATATTTCACAAATTACTAAACTATAAAACATTGATCATAAAACGAAATGTGATAATCCCCGTATGATGACGCTTATACTGGTCTTTAAAAATGGTTTATATCAGCAGGTTCAGATATTGAGACCTTATTTCCGCCCATACTAGTGACAAGGTTAGGTTTATAAACTATCTGGTAACACTGATAACTATAAAACTACCTGGTAACCATAACTATAAACTACCTGGTACAAACAAAAACACAAAACACACAAAAACACCAACACAACCACACCACACAAAAAAAAACACCAACACAACAAAAACCCAAACACCAAAAAAACACAAACAAACAAAAAACACAACACAAACAAAAACACACCAAAAACACAACAAAACCACACCACACAAACAAAAACACCAACACCTGGTAACAAGTAACTATAAAAACTACCTGGCCAACACTGATAACTATAAAACTACCTGGTACTGATATATAAAAACTACACAAGTAACACTGATAACTATAAAACTACCTGGTAACACTGATAAATATAAAAAACTACCTGGCAACACTGATAACTATAAAACACACAAAGCCAACTTACTGATAACTAAATAAAACTACCTGTTAACACTGATAACCAAAAACTACCTGGTAACACTGATAACTATAAAACTACCTGGTAACACACTGATAACTATATAAAACTATCTGGTAACACTGATAACCTGCACTGCTACATCTTTTAGTAACTATAAAACTACTACAAGTAACACTGAGAAAGTTTGACGTTGACAGTCCTGTTTATCTTCCTCTCAACAGCCTATTACATGGAGAACAAACATCAGAATATTTAAGCCCTGGTTGCGACCAGGTACCCACAGTCCACCAGTTGTGCAGTGGTACCTAACTTTACAATATGGCCAGTGACAGTGAGTTGAGTTACTGTATTAAACATCCTGCTTTGTGCGTACCAATACAATACAACACAAGTAGACACAACACAAAGGCACTCATCACAGCACAATAAATTTTGCTTCAGCGCCCAGGCAAGAAGAAGCATAACATTGCTTATACTAACACAACACAAAAGGTGTCAGACTAAGAATTGCACAACACACCACCCCAGAGACAAAGAGGGCGTTAATCCACAAGACAGCTACAGTCTATACTACATACTGAGGAATAAACAAAGTGAGAATAACATCATGAAAGGCGACCCCATAACGTGAGCTGGAGAGGAGACAGTGAGACATACAGGGGCCATAAAGTAGAGACAGGGGAGGGAGGGAGGGATGTGAGTAGAGGAAGGGGGGGAAGAGGGTGTAGGGAGCGGTGTGAGTGGAGAATGGGGAATCTGGTGGAAGAAGGTGAGGAGGAGGGAGGAAGAGAGGTGTGGAGGAGGATGGAGTAAGAATGAGAGAAGCACAGAGGAATAAGAGTGGAGGTAATAAAAGTAAAGGGGAGTGGAGTGGGTGGAAGGCAACCCCACACATGTCGTGCCAGGGCTGCAGGAGGGCCAGTTGGCGAGGAGCAGCAGCACCGCTTGGGAAATCCCAACACACTCCCTCACCTCAGGTTGCCCGGCGCTCCAGGAGCCTCCACCAGCACATGTGGTGGACACTAGATGCTGCCTGTGTGCCGTAGTGGCCCCAGCATCATCGTAAAGGGAGTTTAATGTATCGGGTGATGGATACTATTCACCCACTTGAAATGTGAAATTATTTGTTAAATCTCTTATGCTCATGCACAACTGAAAAGATGTCGTACTTTGCCAGGTAAATATTGATGTACAAAGTAATTACTCACTTTTACTTTTTTTTTACGAACTTTAATATTATTTAAGTACGCCAAGATGAAGAAAAAAGTATATAGTATAGTAGTTAAGATAATACTTTTTTTTTAACTTACTAATATATATAAAAGACAGAATTTATAGTTTATTTGTTGTTTGTAAATGTTATGATTCATTGTGTTGTCTTTCATACACGTTAATTTGTCATACCATCTATTTCTTCCCTCTCCCCCTCCTCAGACCTCTCACCCGTCAGCATTACCTCCCTCCCCTTTCTCACCACACCCACTCTCTCGACTACACACACATTCTTCTTCACTGCTTCCTCACTGTTCTCACCACAATCAAGTGTTCTGTTTTCCATCTATTTCTCCAACACAAATCTCCTCTGTCAACTTATACCTCTCTCACCCTTCCTATTTTAAAACACATCAAACCACAAACATTACTGCTTCTATGTTAAAACTCAGATGTAGGGGAAAAGGATGAATTTTGGATCTTTCACGTCACTCCGGCCAATTCACGTCATGGAAGAGAATCAGGCGGGAGGAGAGAGGGTAGCTGCAGATGTTGTTAGTGGCAAAAGTTGAATCTTGTCAATACTCCGGCCAATTCACGTCATGCGGAAGAGAATCAGGAAGCGAGAAGAGAGAGAGAGGAATTGCAGATGTTATGTGGGTAAAAGGTTGAATTTTGTCATCACTTCCGGCCACTCCTCACGCTGCGTAAAGAACAGAGCGAGAGGAGAGAGAGGAATTCCGGGATGAAATGGCAGGAATGGAAAATTTCTAAAAAGGGAAATAATTGTACTGAAGATATATGTAAATAAACAAGAGTTAAAATTAAAGCAAAATGTTCTCACATAGTTAATATTACATCAGCTCATGAGAGGCTATATAGTGAAACTGCAGGATTTATTGAAAGGACAGTTTATCGGGGGCCGATATACGTGAAAGCTCCATTTCCAAATTATATAGAAAAAAGTCTATTATATCGAGGGTCTATTAGATGTAAAAAACTCTATTTAACAACCTAGAGACAAATGTCCATTATATCTTGTGTTTGTTATACGTTAAACTCCATCTAACGAATCAATGAAAGTTCACATATCGAGGGTCTGAAAGAATGTGAAACCCCATCCTGCAACGCAAACTATTTGAGAAAGAAGCATGTTATAAGGGAAGTTCTACTGTACAGAAAGTTAATCTCTGTTATAATGCATTACACTCTCAACCAAAGATTTTTAAGCCATATCCTGGGATTAGTAAATATAACCACCAACAACAAAAAATTAAGACATATGGTTACCTTATAACCTACAACTTAATGCAACGTTATTCAATGAAAGAGTAAGACTCACATTCAACAAAGTTCAATAGGAAGAGTATTGTTCCCTTAGTTTCACTGCTTGCAGTATATCGTTGAACTATGGAGAGTATTTGAGGCAGGTTGCAGAAGAAATATATTGCAAAATAAGATATTAGCTGTGAGGACGGGCGGTGGTGGATGTCGGCTATTACCCTGACAAATGCTCCCATCTCGACAGCGTTTCTTCACTTGCTGACACCAGGCGCTGTGTGTAATCTCTATGGTGTGTGTGTCGTGTGATCCTGATGCGTGACCCGATGTGTGTGTGTGACCCGATGGTGTTTGTGTGACCCGATGTGGTGTGTGTGTGACCCGATGTGGACTGATGTATGTGTGACCCGATGTGGTGTGTGGGGACCGATGGTGTGTTGTGACCACGGTAAGCTGTGACCCGGATGTGGTGTGTGTGTGACCCGATGTGGTGTAAGTCGGTGACCCGATGGTGTGTGTGTGTGACCCGATGTGGTGTGTTTGTACCGATGGTATCTGATGGTGTGGGGACTGACGTGTAAGCCAGGGACCCGGGATGTGGTGTGTGTGTGACCCGATGGTGTGTGACCCGATGTGGTGTGTCGGACGGTGGTGTGTGTAACTGATGGTGTGCATATGCGTGTGTGTGTGTGTGTGTGAACGATGTGAACTGATGTGTGTAAGCGGTGGACCACGTGTGGACCGATGGTGCAGACCCGATGGTGTAAGCTGTGGAACGATGGTGTGGTGACCCGATGGTGTGTGTGACCCGATGCGGTGACCCGATGTGGTTTTACGGTGTCAGGAATTTGCGGTGTTTAGACCCGATGTGGTGTGTGGACCTGATGTAAGTCAGGACCCGATGTGGTGTGTGTGTGACCCGAAGATGTGGTGTGTTTGGTGACCCGATGGTGACTGATGGGTGACCAGCCAGGATCGATGCGGTGTGTGTACCTGATGTGGTGTGTGTGACCCGATGGTGTGTTTGTGACCCGATGTGCGGTGACCCGGATGTGGTGTGTGTGTGACCCGATGTGTGTGCATATGCGGTGCGTGTGTGTGTGTGTGTGGTGACCCGATGTGGTGTGTGGACCGATGTGACCAGATGGGTGACCGATGTGTGACCTGATGTGGACCCGATGTGGTGTGTGGACCTGATGGTGTAACCTGATGTGGTGCACCTGATGTGACCGATGGTGTTTGGGGTGAATTGATGCGTGGACCTGATGTGGTGTTGACCCGACGGTGTGTTGTACCCATTGGTGTGTGTGACCTGACGGTGCGGACCCGATTTGATGTGACCGATGGTGAGTGTTGACCTGATGGTGACCCATGTTGACCCGATGGTGCGACCCGATGTAAGCGACCCGAGTGTGCAACCGATGGTGGTGTGTGTTGGACCTGATGGTGTGTTGTGGACCTGATGTGGTGTGTTTGTGACCCGATGATGTGTGTGTGTGGACCTGATGGTGTTTGTGTGACCCGATGGTGTGTGTGACCTGATGGGGTGTGTGTGACCTGATGCAAAAACGACCGATGTGTGTGACCGATGTGGTGTGTGTGTGACCCGATGTGGTGTGTGTGACTGATGTGGTGTGAGGTGGACCTGATGGTGTGTGTGACCTGATGTGGTGTGTGTGTGTGTGCATATGCGTGTGTGTGTGTGCCATGTGTCGACCTGATGTGGTGTGTGGTGACCTGATGTGGTGCGTGTGTGTGACCTGAGTGTGTGACCTGATGTAGACCTGATGGTGTGTGTGTGACCCGATGTGGTGTGTTGTGACCTGATGGGTGTGTGTGTGACCTGATGGTGTGTGTTGTGACCTGATGGTGTGTTTGTGACCTGATGTGGTGTGTGTGGACCCGATGTGGTGTGTTTAAGACCCGATGGTGTGTGTGTGACCCGATGGTGTGTGTGACCCGATGGTGTGTGTGGACCCGATGTGGTGTGTGTGACCCGATGTGTGTGGACCTGATGGTGAGTCCGATGTGGTGTGGTGGACCCGATGGTGTGTGTGGAACTGGTGTAAGCCAGGGACCTGATGGTGTGTGTGACCCGATGTGACAGGTAAGCCAGACCCGATGTGGTGTAAGCCAGGACCTGATGTGGTGTGTGTGACCTGGATGTGGTGTGTGTGTGACCCGATGGTGTGTGTGACCCGATGTGGTGAAGCCAGGACCGATGTGGTGTGACCCGATGTGGTGTGTGTGACCCGATGTGGTGTGTGTGACCCGATGTGGTAAAGCCAGGACCGATGTGGTGTGTGTGACCCGATGTGATGCGTGTGTGTGTGACCTGATGCGGTGGTGTGTGGACCTGATGTGGTGTGTGTGTGACCTGATGTGGTGTGTGTGTGTGACCTGATGTGGTGTGTGTGTGTGTGACCCGACGGTGTGTGTGTATATGAGAGTGTATACCCCTGCGTGTGCGTGCGTGCGTGTGTGTGAACCATTTCCTCCAATGGAAAGAAAAACTATACTGTTATTGGAGAATAATGGGATGGACGGGATGGAGCGGTGATCTATTTTACCCGTTCATATGTCGTGTGTGCCCCATGGTTGCAGCTCCGCGGTTGTGAGTTCCATGCCGTGAGTCCTACGGCTGTGAGTTCTGCATAGAGTTCGGGATGACCATGGTTGTGAGTTCATGGTTGTGATTCCATGGCTGTGGACCACAGTTCCATGGTTGTGAGTTCTGCGGTTGTGAGCCCCATGGTTGTGAGAAACCAAGGTTGTGAGTTCCATGGCGGCGATTCCAAGGACAGAGTTCTATGGCTGTGAGTTCCATGGCCAGGAGTTATGGCGAAGGTGAAGTTCTGGCGGTTGTGAAAGTTCCATGGCTAGGAAAGTTCTACGTGTTGGTGAGCTCTACGGTTATGAAAGTTCCAGCGATTGTGAAAGTTCTATGGTTAGAAAGTTCTATGGTTGGGGGAAAGTTCTATGGCGGAAAGCTCATGACAGAAAGTTCTATGGCTAGAAAGTTTCTATGGTTAAGGAAATGGCGATTGTGGGAAGTTCTATGGTTGTGGAAAGTTCTACGGCGGTGAGTTTCTACGGTTATGAAAGTTCTATGGCGAAAGTTCTGCGGTTGTGGAAAGTTCTGGCGGTTATAGAAACGGCGACAGAGCTCTACATTGTGAGTTTCATGGTTGTGAGTTTCATGGTTGTGAAAGTTTTCTCTACCAAGTCATTGGAGTACCACATACCTGTTTTCATCTACACGGTTTTACAGCCATAAGTTTAGATAGTTTCACACTCAATTCCCCACATGTCCACATATATTACTACACATCAATTTCAATTTAACAATTGTATATCATCTCCAAGTTTTTACGTTTGTCACGCATATTCATACATACACATGACACACACACACACACACATTTACTACATACCTGCACACATACACACACACACTCAAATATGCACAAAACACAGAGACACAGATACCCACATATATCTACCCAGGGCCTATGCACACATATACACATATACCCACACCTACCATACATACATACCCACACTCCACTATACACACATACCACATACACATAAGCACTCCACTCACACACACACACATAGCTTGGCACACAATAACACATTCAGAAATTAACACTGTCGTTTAAAAGAGCATCACATATCCAGTTCAGTCAACACACATCACGATTTTCCTGCACATGAACATTTTTGGACATCGGCAATCAAGTTTTTGCATATCGTAACGTGATATAAAGTTATCTGCTGGTACAAGAAGCAGAGTGAATATTATCAAGTATTAGTAAATCAATCTCTAAATTAACTTAACCCAATTTCATCTAACCTAACTTAATTCATTCAACCCAACCAAGTCTAACCTCGTGTTGTTGGGCAGTAGCAGTTTTATTCTCTGTGTTATAACAACAAGCTTAACAAAGAAGCTATAAGCGGAAAGGCAAGTTTTGGTAGTCAATATTTTGATTTAACGATTCAGCCGAAAATGTGAAATATTTCATCTCAACCGTACCCGGAAACAAACCCCGCACAATACACGGATTAAATATTCCTTTGTACCCACGTCCCATCCTCAAAACTTTAGATTATTTGGGACAAAATTATCCTCCGTTAATTCCTGAGAGAATTCCCAGAAACAATTTAAAAATCATCACAAAACTTAGTCGATAAATTATCCACGCTTAAATTTAGCGTAAAAATCTCAGGATTGCAAGAATATGTAAAAACTAAGCTCCATAATGGCATATTGTCTCCCTTAACTAAAATGCCAAAGCAGGCAGGAGGTGAACAACACCCATGTACGGATGGACAACAGCCCCTGCAGCGAGGTTGGGAAGTGTAGGGAGGGTGGCGGGGCTGGAGGAGAGGAGACACTGGCTGAGGCACACCGCTCTGTATATATATAAGTGTGTGTAAAAGACTTATCTCCTGGTCGAAGATAACATAAGTAAATACCATCACATCAGGAAGGCATGACATTATTCACCAGTAAGGTAATACAGTCGTCTCTATAAGGATATAAACGTTATATATAAGTCATCAGGGGAGAGATCAATAGCTGGTGATTATTATGGTGGCGACGACCAGAGAGAAATTAGGGTTTTAATGAAGCCAATAACCTGTATAATGATGTAATTACGTCTAAGGAACTGGAAAGATTGTGAAGTGTGTGTGTGTGTGTGTTGATGTGTATAAATGGTCGACACACACCTTCAATATACAGTATAGTAAGGGCAACAGCTCAGGGATACACTCACATACTCTGACCACTGAGAACACGGAACATTCTCCTTATTAAGTTCGTCAGGAGCAACTTTTGCAATTACTGGGGAGATGGAACCCAGTATTTCTCGTCACAAGTTGCAATTTCTTCCAAAATAAGCTAATTCCCAGTTGCAAGAATTTCCATTATCGAGAAATTTAGCGTCAAAATTCCCAAAAAAAAAAAAATCGATTAAGTCAAGGTGAAAAGAATAGCGCACTCACAAAATAATATTATATAATGAGCTCAGGCAGGCAGGTAACGAACCCGGCTTCCTTTAATTGGACGATGATATCCAAGTTTTGATATCCAGCCTTCGCCCTTCGCACAATTATTTTACGCAACATTATCGCTAAATTAACTTTTCAAGAAGAATTTTGAGCAGCTCGGTGAAGAAGGAGGAGGGCGCAAGAGGCAAAATTAACTCATCTCTATCAAAGAAACCTTCTGAAGGATTTGATCACGCTTACAAAATGGTTCTGACAGCGAAGGAAAACTGACAAAACCAATAGTTATATTTATATAATGAAAGTTGTTTTATATCTACTCATCTCGTTAAAACGTTACACACTACAAATCAACCAATTAATGACTTGTACCATGATATATACACCATTACACAGTTATTAGCATTATGAACTAAACTGAATTACGTATCATCTGACATTCCAACGAGATTAAATTATTTGACACTGTAAATTGTACTAAAGTTCTCTAATGGCGGATGTAACAGCAAGTTTATCTGGCATCTATTTTAGATGATATATTAACACGCAAACTAAAACCATCCAAAGATACAAGAACCTGAAAACTATTTATGAAAAAGATTATAGAACAAGACAGTGATGGTAGGAAGTAGTGGTGATAGTAGGTGGTGGTGGTGATAGTGGTGGTGGTGGTGGTGATAGTGGTACGGTAGTAGTGATGGTGGCGGTAGTAGTGGTGATAGTGGATAGTGGTGGCGGTAGTAGTGGTGATAGTGGTGGCGGCACCCAGTTGCCAAGACATGCAAGGACATGACATATGACATACGGCACTGACAGCCAGCTACTTGCCCTGCCAGACCAGCCAACCCTGCCCCGTGCTGACTGCCATGCCCTCCAGTTGCTGCCAGTGCTGCCATAACTGAGCAATGCCATGATAGTTGCACCCTGCCAGTAGTTTGCTGATACTGCTACGCTGATATGACAGTGCCATTAATAGTTTAGATAAAGTGTTATAGTTTAGCCATGTTGTTTTTGCTACACAACACCAAACCCACCATCATCGACGCCCTCCAATCTCAACTGAGCACGACAGCTCACATATACAAGACTATTACAAATACTAACATTATTATCCATTAACGATATAAAAAACTCATGTCACAGCACTAATTATGAAGCTTTCAGATACAGTGACGAAAAAAATAAAATGAAAAAGGAAACTTGTCAATACATGTTGGGTATAAGTTTAAATCAAACAATGAATCGTAGTCACCCGAAAATTATACAAAATTGTGTTGAAAAATATGACACAACGGAGAAGATTTGACAACGTTAGCGAGACAAGAGGCGTCGGAAGGGTCATTCTGAAATTCATCGATCACCCTAAGTATAATTTGAGTCGATATAGGTGAGGTATTCGATAGGGCAATAACTTAATAGATAATAAACTACCGCTTTTGGGTTACCTGACCGTCAACATCAGTCAAGCAATAAGAATACACTGACATTTTGCCAAAAATGTTATATATATATCTTTTAAACACAATATCTTAACTACTATATTATTTTATTATTATTCTATTTAATATCAATTACTGTATTTAATTCACGACGTTACAATATTTCAATTCCTGGAGTTAATAATTCTCTCTCTCTCTCTCTCACACCTCATTCTTCCTCCCGTTTTGTACTTTCTCTCACATTCTACGTTTATTTTCTTTATTCATTATTTCATTGTTTATTAGTCATTCAGGTAGTGTTAATTCTTGTTTCTTCATTTCTTCTTCACTCTCCTTCTCTCCTCTCTCTCTCTTTAACCTCTTCCTTCAGTTTGCTCCTCCCATTTTATTCATCTCTTCCTAACACCACCACCACCATTCCCTCATGTTGATCACCTTTCCCAACACCACCTCCTTCATGTTGGTTCACCCTCCCAACACCACCTCCTCCTCCTCCCCTCAAGTTAGTCACCCCCAACACCACCACCACCACCACCTCCCTCACTGCACCTCCACCACACCAACACCCCCAACACCACCTTCCCAACACCACCACCACCTCATGTTGGTTCACCCTTCCAACACCACCACCACCACCACCTCCCCACCACCACCACCCCCCATGTTGGTTCACCTCCCAACACCACCACCTCCTCCTCATGCTGGTTCACCCTTCCCAACACCACCACCACCTCCTCCTCCCTCATGTTGGTTCACCTCCCAACACCACCACTTCACCTCCTCCCTCATATGTTGGTTCACCCTCCCACCACCACACCTCCCCATGTTGGTTCACCCTTCCCAACCACCTCCTCCCTCATGTTACCCTTCCCCAACACCACCACCTCCCTCCCTCATGTTGGTTCACCTTCCCAACACCACCACCACCACCACCTCCTCCTCATGTTGGTCCACCTTCCCACCACCACCACCTCCTCATGTTGGTTCACCCTTCCCAACACCACCACCACCTCCTCCTCTCCTCATGTTGGATTCACCCTTCCCAACACCACCACCACCTCCCTATGTTGGTTCACCCTTCCTAACACCACCACCACCTCCCCCTCATGTTGGTTCACCCTTCCCAACACCACCACCACCTCCTCCTCCCTCATGTTGGTTCACCCTCCCAACACCACCACCACCACCACCTCCCTCATGTTGATTCACCTTCCCACACCACCACCTCCCCCATGCTGGTTCACCCTTCCCAACACCACCACCACACCTCCCTCCCTTGGTTCACCCTTCCACCACCACCACCTCCTCCCTCATGTTGGTTCACCCTTCCCAACACCACCACCACCTCCTCCTCATGTTGGTTCACCCTCCCAACCACCACCACTCCTCCCTCATGTTGGTTCACCCTTCCCAACACCACCACCACCTCCCCTCATGCTGGCTCACCCTTCCCAACACCACCACCTCCCTCATGCTGGGTTCACCTTCCCACCACCTCCTCCTCCCCTCCATGTTGGTTCACCCTTCCCCAACACCACCACCACCTCCACCTCCCTCACCTGACCAATTACCTTATCAACGTCCTCCTCCGCCAATTTCTGACAACATAGAAGAAAGAGACGATAAAAGCAGAGATAAAACATGATAATGAGTAAAGCAATCAGTCAACCCGCCATGATTCAGGGATGACATAACAAACCAGAGTGCTTTAGGGGGGATCCTGAAAAATGTGCAATGTTTTCTTTTAGAGAGAGAGAGAGAGAGAGAGAGAGTTAGTTCATGGCGGTGATGGACAGAATGCCTTTATAGTTATTTTAATATTATTTTTTTTACCGATTTTATTTCATTTTCCTCGACATGTCAACCTAAATGCTTAACTATATTGGGTGATCGGTTTGATGACTCGTGTTATGGATCAATGTCGATAAGGGTCCAGGCTACAGGTCACAGATTACAGGCTACAGATCACAGGTAACACGTCATAGTTCACAGGTAACACATCAAGGTCAGAGGTTACAGGCACACAAGTAACACGTCATAGTTCACTGGTATCACAGATACATCCACACGTCGTAGGTTACAGGTCACAAGTAACACGTCAAGCACTGTACAGGTCACAGATTACATGCCACACGTCGTAGGTTACAGGTCACAGTAACACGTCATAGGTCACTGGTTACAGGTCACAGAACACCACCAACACACAAGTAACACGTCATAGTCACTGGTTACAGGTCACAATTACATGCCACACGTCAGGTTACAGGTCACAGAGGCTAAAAGATGAGGTAAATATCATTCACGAGTGTAAATTATAGAAAAAGAAAACCATTTTACTACCACTCATATTTTTTCAATTTACAAACCCATTTACACTTGAAATTTTATTGGTTCAAGACAACTAATATTAATTTACTTCAAGTCTCACTAAATAAATATTCTGAGTGTTTACGTTACACAACTAATTATATGTGTTTTTGTTGTATTTACGATAAACAGGAAGATGTTTGATGTTATGAAGATGTGTAAATAGTTTCCACATTACATAAGCAACAGTATTACTCGAGGCTTCACGACACATCCTCAAAACCTAACCTGAAGCCTTCCTCCACACATCTCAGTAGGAAGAACAGTCCACAGTCCTACTGAGGCTTCCACATCACTCAAACCCTAACCTTGAAGCCTTCTACACATCTCAGTAGGAACAGTCCACAGTCCTACTCGAGGCTTCACACACATCACTCAAACCCTAACCTGAAGCCTTCCTCACACACATCTCAGTAGGAAGAACAGTCCACAGTCGGCTTCACCACATCACTCCAAAACCTAACCTGAAGCCTTCACACACATCTCAGTAGGAACAGTCCACAGTCCTACTCGAGGCTTCCGACACATCACTCAAACCCCAACCAAACTTTCACACATCTCAGTAGGAACAGTCCACATCCCTACTCGAGGCTTCACGACACATCTCAAACCCTAACCTGAAGCCTTCCTCCACATCTCAGTAGGAACAGTCCACAGTCCTACTCGAGCTTCGACACATCACCACACCCTAACCTGAAGCCTTCCTACACACACATCTCAGTAGGAACAGTCCACAGTCCAACTCGAGGCTTCACGACACATCACTCAACCCTAACCTGAAGCCTTCCTCACACATCTCAGTAGGAACAGTCCACAGTCCTACTCGAGGCTTCACGACACATCCTCAAACCCTAACCTGAAGCCTTCCTACACACATCTCAGTAGGAACAGTCCACAGTCCTACTCAGGCTTCACGACACATCACTCCAAACCCTAACCTGAAGCCTTCTACACATCTCAGTAAGGACAGTCCACAGTCTACTCGAGGCTTCACGACACATCACTCAAACCTAACCTGAAGCCTTCCTACACACATCTCAGTAGGAACAGTCCACAGTCCTACTCGAGGCTTCACGACACATCACTCAAACCTAACCTGAAGCCTTCTACACACATCTCAGTAGGAACAGTCCACAGTCCTACTCGAGGCTTCACGACACATCACTCAAACCCCTAACCTGAAGCCTTCCTACACACATCTCAGTAGGAACAGTCCACAGTCCTACTCGAGGCTTCGACACATCACGCAAACCTAACCTGAAGCCTTCTACACACATCTCAGTAGGAAGAACAGTCCACAGTCCTACTCGAGGCTTCACCACATCACTCAAACCTAACCTGAAGCCTTCCTACACACATCTCAGTAGGAACAGTCCACAGTCCTACTCGAGGCTTCACCACATCCTCAAACCTAACCTGAAGCCTTCCTCCACACACACCTCAGTAGGAACAGTCCACAGTCCTACTCGAGGCTTCCGACATCCTCAAACCCCTAACCTGAAGCCTTCTCCACACACACCTCAGTAGGAACAGTCCACAGTCCTACTCGAGGCTTCACCACATCACTCCAAACCCTAACCTGAAGCCTTCTACACACATCTCAGTAGGAACAGTCAACTCGAGGCTTCACCAGAGATCACTGAAGCTATAATTTGAAACCATAAGGGCAACAGCGTAGAGGAGGAAGGTGGAGCATTTGTCAGGTAATGGCAGACATCCACCACCACCGCCCGTCCTCACAGCTAATATCTTGTGCAATATATTTCTTCTCCCAACCGCCTCAAATACTCTCCCTGGTTCAACAATACGCTGCTACACTTGTATTCTGGGCTAATATAGTGCCAGGTTAATAGTGAATAGTGCCAAGTTATAGTGAAGAATAGTGCCAGGTTAATAGTGAATAGTGCCAGGTTAATAGTGAAGAATAGTGCCAGGTTAATAGTGAATAGTGCCAGGTTAATAGTGAAGAATACAGTGCCAGAATAATGTAGTTGTCGTAATATAATGGTAAGTGATATAATGGGTAAATGGAGTCTTGAGTAAATAAATAATGGTTAGATTAGGGAAAAATCGCATCCTATTCACCTAAACTTCCTAAAGAATCATATATTTTGGGGGTTAATTTTACCAATAGTTGGGTGATTAATGTGGAGACTCGGTGAAGTTACTCCCACAGTGAATATAAGGTTCACCGGGAAACTCTCTTATCAACAAAGGCAGCACCTGAATAAATCTCTTTCTCAGGATCGTTATCAGGCTATTGTGTGAGCTAATGACATTGTTCTCAGCCCACTGTTGTCCACGATCAAAAAATGTTTTACTATGGCTGACAAGAACAAAGGTAATGTACCGGCTGACAACTCTCAAATCTCCTCCCTCATGCAATTTTGGTCCGCCTGCTGTTGCTGGTCAAAGAAAAGTGGACAGCTGCTGGCAGATACACATGGGTAGGATACAGTGTGTAGGAGGATACAGGTGTGTAGGATACAGGTGTGTAGGAGGATACAGGTGTGTAGGAGGATACAGGTGTGTAGGAGGATACAGGTGTGTAGGCGGATACAGTTGTGAAGGAGGATATTGTGTAGGTTACAGCTGTGTAGGATACAGGTGTGTAGGATGCAGTTATGTAGAATACAGGTGTGTAGGATACCTATTTGTAGGAGGTAACTGCTGCACAGGATACAGGTGTGTAGAAGAATACATTTGTTAAAGAGGATGCAGCAGCTCATAATACAATAATACAACAGAATACAGCTGTGTGGGATACAACTGCACCAGAAAAACACAACACCATCATGACCAGGGCGGAGTGAGTGGTGGTACTAACAACCCAGTATAGAGTAAGGGTGATAAATAAAGCGTTTAAGACAGTTTTCATCACACCTACACCAACCGCAGGATAAATAACATTCATTTTATAGCTCAGACAGTAATTACATTCTTAGAATAAATTTATCCAGTTATCGTATTTTTAAATGGCTTATAGGCCTTCGTTAGTCTATTGAGGTATACGCAATTATGTGTGTATGTCGTGTCTCTTGAGGAGTTGAGGTATACGCAATTATGTGTATGTCTTGTCTCTTGAGGAGTTGAGGTATACGCAATTATGTGTGTATGTCTTGTCTCTTGAGGAGTTGAGGTATACGCAATTATTGTGTGTATGTCGTGTCTTGAGGAGTTGAGGTATACGCAATTATGTGTTTGTTATTACTTATGTGACTTCTTCCTGAAGCTAATAATACCACGTGAAGACCCTAATGGTACCATGGCCTGACCACCTCTCTCTGTACACTTTTACAACAGTTGGTTAATTACCCAGATTGTAGTTTCATTTCCAGGTTTCCAATTTTATTTGCCAATCATTTCGTTGATGATTTTGCACTACAATTTCATTCTTTATCAAGGAATGTAAAATGTTTAATGGTACCAGGTATTGCATTTTGTCACACAAGCTCGTCAGTATTTCCACCTTCCCTGTTTTCTATTAATCCTTCTGGCAGAACATCAATACTGGGTGTCTCTCACAATTATGTCCTGGGTTCGAGTCCTGGCCTGGAACACACGTGAAGGGTATTATTCAGTGCGACTCTCTACCAAATATCACAGGTTTTTCTGGGTACTCCTGTTTCCTCCTGTACTAACAATGGACAATAAAGTTCATGATAAAGAAACAAACTGACCAGCCACCTGAACGGCTAGTACACTGATAAATGGTGAAGTGATAAGAGTTAAATTGCGTGGGTGGTTCTCCATAACATCCTGTGAACTCTCAGGCTTAATCACAAACAATAGTTTTACCGTAACCCCGTCAATAAGTCCAATCAGATAGAGGTTAGTATGAGCCTTTCAGTATTCTAGCTCTGATTGGCCACAACCACTGTAATCATTCAAAAATATTAGGATCCCTTCAGCATTGTACTCTAGTTCTGATTGGCCACAGGAACTAGTATAACCAATCAGATAGGGGTTATTGGGAGCTCCCTCAAGCAGTATTACAGTATTCTAGCTCTGATTGACCACATCAACTAGTATAACCAATCAGATTGAGGTTACTGGGGCCCCACAGTATTCTCGCTCTGATTGGCCACACTTGCACTGGCAGCCTGAATGCCATGACGTCTATCTTTTAGTGGTGCTACCCAGACTGGCTGCTTTCAACTTCCTCGTAAAATATCATTGAAACCCAGCCGGGCGTAGAGATTTCACTCAAAAGTAGTCCAGGAAGACTTCAGTCCAGGAGAGGAGTTCCCAAGATCAATACATATTTTTTTTACTTCCTCTCTGTAAAAAAAAAACTTGAAGTTTTCTTCCAGTTGTAAAATATGGAACAAGTTCTCTTTTACAAAGTCTGATACTTGTGTCGGTGGAATGCCTCAAGTTCCTGCAAGTTTGGAATATTCTCTTCCGTGTATTTGGATATTTTCTCCACACAACAATTTATTTTTATTTGTTTATTTTTTATTTTTTTGGGGTGACGATGACAGATTTTTGGCGACGGACAGATTTTTGTGACGAAGCCAGACTTTTTTATGACGAGGACAGATTTTGTGACGAAGCCAGACTTTTTTTATGACGAGGACAGATTTTGTGACGAAGCCAGACTTTTTTATGACGAGGACAGCTTTTGTGACGAGGCCAGACTTTTATGACGGACAGATTTTTGTGATGAGGCCAGATTTTTTTTTATGACGAGGACAGATGTTGGTGACAGGCCAGACTTTTTATGACGGACAGATTTTTGTGATGAGGCCAGATTTTTTATGACGAGGACAGATGTTGGTGATGAGAGCCAGACTTTTTTATGACGGACAGATTTTTGTGATGAGGCCAGATTTTTTATGACGAGGACAGATTTTGGTGACAGATATTTTATAAGTAATACCATGCTGGCTATATGTACATACCAAAAACAAATAAAAAATATTTAAATATCTTCGTCTTAACCCCTTTAATACAATGATGACCGAATACAGTGAAGTAACCCATAGTAACACTCTATTTTAACCCCATGAGGAGGTGGATTATACCCTTAGTACAATGGCTTGATCCCCAATACAGTATCTCAGATCTTTGAGTACGAAGACTTATTTTCCTGAGTCCTAAGGCATATTACCCAAGAGTTAGATCATTGTATCAGGACTTAGAATACGAAAATCTATTCTCCTGAGTCCTAAAACTACTTACTCAAGGGTTAGATCATTGTACTCAAGGACTTAGAATACATCTATTCTCCTGAGTCCTAAAACACATTACTCAAGGGTTAGATCATTGTACTCAAGGACTTAGAATACGAAAATCTATTCTCCTGAGTCCTAAAACAAATTACTCAGGGTTAGATCATTGTACTCAGGACTTAGAATACGAAAATCTATTCTCCTCAGTCCTAAAACACATTACTCAAGGGTTAGATCATTGTACTCAAGGACTTAGAATACGAAAATCTATTATCCTGAGTCCTAAAAACACATTACTCAAGGGTTAAGTCATCGTACTCAAGGACTTAGAATATGAAGACCAATCCTCCTGAGTCCTAAGACATAATACTGAAGGTTAAGCCATCGTACTCAGGACTTTTAGAGAGCAAGAGGGCTTCTGGACCCTTTCCATGCATATGAAGTCATTTCCCAAAATATGCCATAAATTTCCGCGTCACATACCAAACTGCAAAATGGCCGCCAAATCTACATTATATGATCACAGACGAGGTAATATCTACATATATGTGGATTTTTTATTGGAAATATTGTGCATATTGATGTCTTTTATTAACAGAAAAAAGATTCATGAATTGCAAATGATTCAATAAAAGTCAGAATAGGTCACTTGACTCATAAAAAATTCAAAATGGTCGGTCCTCCCTTACGGCTATGTGGCAACAGTCCATCAGAGTCTTTGACCTTCAGATGACTGATTATAAATACCTTTTCGATAACAATTACTGAAAATAATAATATAACTGTTAAAGCAAAAGTAAAACAAAAGTAATAATAATGATATCTAAAGGAAAATGTGTTAAAGTAAACTAAAAAGGTAATAATAATAATAATAATAATAATAATAATAATAATAATAATAATAATAATAATAACAAAATACCCCAAAAAGTGT
Organism: Homarus americanus; assembly: GCF_018991925.1. Taxonomy (NCBI): domain Eukaryota; kingdom Metazoa; phylum Arthropoda; class Malacostraca; order Decapoda; family Nephropidae; genus Homarus; species Homarus americanus. The sequence goes on along the minus strand of NW_024747582.1, from coordinate 1,709,295 downwards.
TAAGCAAACTAGATGATAATGATATTAATAATAATATAAAAATTTGCAAACTAAATGACGACGATGAAAATAATAATAAATAAAATAAAATAAAAACATCAAAGCAAAAAAAAAAAACACAATCTAAACATTCTCATAAACACAATAAGTCACATCCAAACACACATTATTCTTCAGCATTTAAACATATCGCAGTTGTTTATACTTTTTCCAGCAGAAGTTTTGTCAAGCCTGACTTAGTTGACAATTGTTGTCAGGAAGTTAAGTCTGGCCTTTTAAGTAAATTTCTATACATCTTAACCCCTTGAGCACGATGACTTGAGTATGATGAATTAAACCCTTCAGGACGATGACAACCCTTAGTATGATGACTTAACCCTTGAGTATGATGACTTAACCCCTTGAGCACGATGACTTAACCCCTTGGTATGATGACCCCTTTGGTATGATGAACAACCCTTGAGTATAATGACTTAACCTTGGGCACGATGACTTAACCCTTGAGTACGATGACATCCCTTGAGCACGATGACTTAACCCCTTAGGCACGATGACTTAACCTTGAGCACGATGACTTAACTTGAGCACGATGACTTAACCCCTTGAGCACGATGACAACCCTTGAGCGATGACTTAACCCCTTGAGTACGATGACAACCCTTGAGCACGATGACTTAACCCCTTGGTACGATGACTTAACCGCAGGCACGATGACTTAACCCCTTGAGCACGATGACTTAACCCCTTGGCTCGATGGGGTTAATCACCTCGTGGTAGGTTCATCGTACTCAGGGTTAAGTCACCGACTCAAATTAATACATTTTATCCATCAATAATCAAATACCTCTTCCCACTTATGCTTGGCGTGCATTAGCGGGATACAGAAGCCCCAATAAAAAGAACAGGAGGGAGAATAACAAGGGAGAATTATGCAACAGAAAGCAACAGGAGGGATAAAATAAGCGTAAAAATACCCCACGTGCATCTATTCAAATCACATAAACTTGCATACATATTCAGCCCATAAAGTCACTACCCTGTCCACCCTCACACACCCAACCTTCCCTCCATGTCTCGTCTCTGCCTAGTATTGATTCATAACGTATGTAAAGTTAAATTTTGATAGGATTGGTATATTTTTACTCATTCAAAGTTAAATTTTCTCTCCTGGAAAGTTAAATTCGACGAGTTAGGTAAATTTTCACCCTTGCGAGGTTAAAGTAAATTCGTGTTAACTCTCTCTGCAAAGTTAAATTCGACAGTTCAGGTTAATTCTCCCTCAGCAAAGTTAGAATTCGACGGTGTTAGGTAAATTTTCGACCTAGGTAAAATTTCACTCCAATGTTTTGTTTTTAAATAAATTTCCCGAGTCCTGAGACAGCAGAGGGGAGTGAGCGAGGCCAAGCTAGCCAGCCAGTCAACCCTCATGAAAATCGAACACAGCTAAATATCAGAGGTCAAGCCTTTTGTTAGCTGAGGAATTCTTTCTCGCTTAAACTTAACGAAAAAATCATCAACACTTAGATTATGATGTTTTAGTTTTGTGTTTCTGAGTTGATATTTACGTTGTCTGTAAAAAGATGTTTAGGTACATTAATTTATTCAACACTTAGATTATGAAGTTGCAGTTTTGTGTTTCTGAGTTGATACTTATGTTGTCGAAATAATTTTTTAGGTACAGTACTTTATAAAACAAAAAATATTAGAGAATAATGAAAGCCATTCTTCATACATATTACAGACCAATACAGTGAACCAAAAACTGTAACCAGAATACAAAACGACTGATGAAAAACACCAAAATCCATTTTATTTTCATTACTTTTGCATTAAACAATTTGACAAAAGGATAGACGCATCCGTTTGTACATTTGTCAGCGAGTGAATTTTTCAAACACCAGACCGAGCTAGTAGTGAACCCAACGCTTCCCACACTCACTATAGAGGAGGTGGCCGATGCACCTCCCAACACACATTTACTGGATCATCATGTAACTGACGAAATTATACGATTTATACTATGACATAAAACAGGAGGGAAGGAAGCAGGGACATTTTTCTAAGACACACATATAGTACATGAACATTATCGAAATTGGAACTCTACTGTACAGCAATCTTGAAAAATCTGACATGTTCTGCTATCAATATTCCAGGTCATGGGTCATATGATTATAGATATCGTTCATTTTCGACATCATTGGGTATAAGGTCATATGTAGTTAATGTGTGTTCTTGGTACAGTTTTGTGCTCTTTTACCCATTGATTTTGTGTTGCAGTTTAGGTGATAATATGAGGATGAGGGTTCATAGTATATTGATATATTTTGCACACATATACACACACCCACACATAACCCCCCAGACACATATCACACACCCATACCCACACACACACACCCACACATATATACACATAACCCCCCAGACACACATATCCACACCCACCCACATATACACCCACCCACACATTTTCTTTCCTTTTCTCTCTTATCACACACTTTCTCTACCTCATCCTGTGTCCCCCTTACACCGTCAATACTCTACCTTCCACAAGATAAACAATTCCTCCCTCTACACCACATCTCACTAACCTTGTTTACTCTGAGTTTTAGCCATTTTCCTCAAACACCGAATGGGAGATATCTAACTTCACTGACTGTGCTCCCTATGTGCTTTTAACTGTAGGTATGTATGTATGTATGTATGTATGTATGTATGTATGTATGTATGTATGTATGTATGTATGTATGTATGTATGTATATGTGTGTGTGTGTGTGTGTGTTATGCATGTGTGTGAGTGTGTGTGGAGTGTGTATGTGTGTGTGTGTGTGTGTATGTGTGTGTGTGTGTGTATGTGTGTGTGTGCGTGTATGTGTGTGTATGTATGTATGTATGTATGTATGTGTGTGTGTGTGTGTGTGTGTGTGTGTTTATGTGTGTATGTATGTGTGTATGTGTGTGTGTGTGTGTGTGTTTGTATGTATGTGTGTGTGTGTGAGGAATTCCCCCAATGTAAAAGCCAATTAACCAACTTCAAGGAAATGTTTTAACACTCACTGATAAGATCCTGGAACGTAAAAGATTAAACTCGGGTTACAACGAAAGATTATAATAAGTCTTTTAAAAACTTGGTAAGTTCCAGTTAGATTTACAAGGATAATGTAAAGCCTAGTAATACACATTTGATTTGTCAGCCCTCACACTTTCCACCCAGGCAACACCACCACCGCCACACCTTCACCATTACGTTTTTTTCTCTCTTTTCTCATATTTTCCATCCATTTTGCCACCCTTTCAAAGCTCTCAGAGTCATATCAGCCTCCATTCACCCATCCTGGCTAAATGCACTCCTAAAATGTTGGGATATTTTGAACACTCTATAACCTCCCATCATCCTGTCACGCCCCTCTGGTAAAGTTGTCCCATTTATTCATACATTTTCACCTTAAATCCTTTGGTTACTATTTATATTTACCTTAATTCATATATTCATTAAATAAAAATAACCTGTGTCTTTTAGCTAATCTTCAATATCAGAACCCTCAGCTGGCTTCAAATCTTACAGGGACAAAGAGCTGTCTGGCTGGCCAACGAGGTGACGTAGATTGAGGCAACAGTCAGTCTGGGATGGTGTGGTGTCACGTCCCGGCTCTGATAAAACCAATTACAGCCAACACCTGCCACCCCCACCCCCCCTCCCTCCACACTCTCAGGTTTATTCACTTACACTTAGGTTTACAAGATACTCATTTACTTGGGTCGATGAGTCTTTATGACGAGTGTGTTCAGAGCTATGAGGCTGTGTCTGTCTGTTATAGAACCTAGAGATTCAGAGACCTGTTCGGTTTCAAGTCTGTGAATCTCTGTTCATAAAGAGTCAGGGTGAGGCGACAGGACTTGAGACGAATGTAGATATATTTCTTACACGAAATTATCCTCTGAAATAGATGAAGTTTGAAATTAAAATATTCTTTTACGTGATCTTGAACGGATGCATTTGGGTGTCCAGTGATATTAAAGTGACGCTTCTTAAACGATAACACTAAGATATAAACCAACTTTTTATCAGTCTTTATCATTATTAACTATCCACTAAACAACCTCCCACTTGCCTACTAATCACTACATCTTCTTCACTCAACAATAAACTACGTATCAGGAAATTATTATCTCCATAAAGCATAGGTCCTTATAGCTAGGACACTAATAACAGCTGACTGGTATAAACGACATGATGTTTTTTCCCGATAAATTCTGATACACTTGTTCATCTCTCGAGAGGAAAATATTCTCTTTCGTTTTTTTTTTGGCTTTGTTTTAATTCGACTCCCCCCCCTCTCTCTCTCTCTCTCTCTCTCTTTCACTACCTACTTCGTCTTCTTCCTGTTTTCTCTTATTTATTTTCTGTTTCCTGTGTTTCAATTCGACTTTCTCTCTCAGTCATTCACCACCACCATCACCGCTACCAACACCACCACACCACTTCACAACCATACCTGCCACCACCATAACTATTACCACCATCACTACCACCGTAACAGTTACCACCATCACCACCACCATAAATGTCACTACTACCATCACCACACCATCAACTCGAGGCCAGTTGATCTGATGATGGCTGGATAAAGGGTAAATGAGCCAGATTGTACGTGGTAATGAGCCAAGACGTCATTTGTAATATATAATGATGCTCTGTGGTGATGGTGGCTCGTCTGTGAGTAGCGCATGGTCGGTGGGAGAAAGAGACGATGGTGAGATGCTGGTCTGATGAATCACATACACCCCACCCTCCCCACCTCTCTCACACACGCCTCCCCCTCTCCACCCCTCCCCCACCTCTCTCACACACACCTCCTCCCTCTCACACCTCCCCACCTCTCTCACACACACCACTCCCCCTCTCACACCCTCACCTCTCTCACACGCACCCCCCCACCCTCTCACACACACCTCCCCCTCACACACACACACACTCACGCACTCCGACACACACACACAGAAAGAGGGGGTGCTTAGTGACAGTGTGAGATGATCTTACTAAATGGATAAAGAGATTTGAGATAGACGGGTGAAAAACAAAGCTATGACATAGATTGATATTCAGATAAGATGAAGGATAGAGAGAACAGGAAGGGAAGAGAGAGAGGGAGAGAGGAGGAGGAGAGAGAGAAGAGGGAGAGAGAGGAGAATATTCTGTATCTCCTCTCCGTGGCTTTCCTAAAAAAAAATCAAGTCACACACTCAGTCTTATGGACCAATCTGGTCTACTAATTTACATCTAAATTCATATTGTGATATCAGGTATGACCAACCTGAATACAATACAAGAAACTAACATTCAAGTGACCAAATTTTGTTCCCTGAGCTTCTGTCTAATCTAATTTATTGTTCACTTCCCCAATACACACACACACACACACACACACACACACACACACACACTAGTGAATACGGGAGCAACTCTCTCTCTCTCTCTCTCTCTCTCTTCTAATTTTGAATCGGAGAATTAGACTCATGTTTCAGAAACAAGAACCAAATAAAAGTAAAAACCCTGAGAGAGAGAGAGAGAGAGAGAGAGAGTTACAAACAGTGGGGCAGGTGATCCTGTGGTGAACTTTAGATGTAAGGAAATTGACTCAAACTCGATCACAGTTTGGCTGGAGTTCTGTTGATGAGCTTCGAGAGGAGAAAAACAGAACGGGAAAAATGAACAAACATAACTATATGATAACAGCTGTGTGGGTGAGTGTTCTGGCCTGGGTGTGTTGTGTGTGTAGTTATGGGTGAGTGTTCTAGTCTGTGAGTGGTGTTGTGTGTGTAGTTATGGGTGAGTGTCGTGGCACCAGATTGTGTTGTGTGTGTAGTTATGGGTGAGTGTCATTGGCCTGGGTGTGTTGTGTGTGTGGTTTATGGGTGAGTGTTCTGTACAGATTGTGTTGTGTGTGTGGTTATGGGTGAGTGTCGTGGCCTGGGTGTGTTGTGTGTGGTTATGGGTGAGTGTTCTGGCCTGGGTGTGTTGTGTGTGTAGTTATGGGTGGAGTGTCGTGGCCTGGGTGTGTGTGTGTGTAGTTATGGGTGAGTGTCGTGGTCTGGGTGTGTTGTGTGTGTAGTTATGGGTGAGTGTCGTGGCCACCTGGGTGTGTTGTGTGTGTAGTTGGGTGAGGTGTCGTGGCCTGGAGCCTGTGTATGTGTGGTGGGTGAGTGTCGTGGCCTGGGTGTGTTGTGTGTGTAGTTATGGGTGAGTGTCGTGGCCTGGGTGTGTTGTGTGTGTGTAGTTATGGGTGAGGTGTCGTGGCCTGGGTGTGTTGTATGTGTAGTTAGCGGGTGAGTGTCGTGGTCTGGGTGTGTTGTGTGTGGTTATGGGTGAGTGTCGTGGCCTGGGTGTGTTGTATGTGTAGTTATGGGTGAGTGTGTGGCCTGGGGTGTGTTGTGTGTGTAGTTATGGGTGAGTGTCGTGGCCTGGGTGTGTTGTGTGTGTAGTTGGGTGTTGAGTGTCATTTGGCCTGGGTGTGTTGTATGTGGTTATGGGTGAGTGTCGTGGCCTGGGTGTGAGCTGTGTGTGTGTAGTTATGGGGTGAGTGTCGTGGCTCTGGGTGTGTGTGTGTGTGGTTGGGTGGAGTGTCGTGGCCTGGGTGTGTTGTGTGTGTAGTTATGGGTGGAGTGTCGTGGCACGGTGTGTGTGTGGTTATGGGTGATGTCATTGGCCTGGGTTATTGTTGTGTAGCCGGATTGTGGTGGGTGGTCTGGGTGTGTTTGTAGTTATGGGTGAGTGTCGTGGCCTGGGTATTGTTGTGTGTGTAGTTATGGGTGATGTCGTAGCCTGGTGTGTTGTATGTGTGTAGTTATGGTGGTGTCGTGGATGGGTGTGTTGTATGTGTGTAGTTATGGGTGAGTGTCGTGGCCTGGGTGTGTTGTGTGTGTAGTTATGGGTGGAGTGTTCTGGTCTGGGTGTGTGTTGTGTGTGTAGTTATGGAGTCGAGTGTCGTGGCCTGGGTGTGTTGTGTGTGTGTAGTTATGGGTGAGTGTCGTGGCCTGGGTGTGTTGTGTGTGTAGTTATGGGTGAGTGTCGTGGCCTGGGTGTGTGTTGTATGTGTGTAGTTATGGGTGAGGTGTCTCGTGGATGCCTGGGTGCCTTGTTGTATGTGTGTAGTTATGGGGTGAGTGTCGTGGCCTGGGTGTGTTGTGTGTTTAGTTATAGGTGAGTGTCGTGGCCTGGTGTGTTGTGTGTGTAGTTATGGGTGAGTGTTCTGGTCTGGGTGTGTTGTATGTATGGATTATGGGTGAGTGTTCTGGTCTGGGTGTATTTGTATGTGTGTAGTTATGGGTGAGTGTCGTGTGGTCTGGGTGTGTTGTATGTGTAGTTATGGGTGGAGTGTTCTGGTCTGGGTGTGTTGTATGTAGTTATGGGTGAGTCATGTCGTGGCCTGGGTGTGTTGTGTGTGTAGTTATGGGTGGAGTGTTCTGGTCGTTAGTGTTGTGTGTGTAGTTATGGGTGGAATTAATGTGGCCTGGGTGTGTTGTGTGTGTGTTTATGGGTGAGTGTCGTGGTCTGGGTGTGTTGTATGTGTGTGTGTGTAGTTATGGGTGAGTGTCGCCTGGGTGTGTTGTGTGGTTATGGGTGGTGTTTCTGGTCTGGGTGTGTTGTGTGTGGATTATGGGTGAGTGTCGTGGCTGGGGTGTGGTGTGTGTGTGTGTAGTTAGCTAAGGGTGAGTGTCGTGGCCTGGGTGTGTTGTGTGTGTGGTGTGGGTGAGTGTCGTGGCCTGGGTGTGTTGTATGTGGTTCATGGGTGAGTGTCTCGTGGCCTGGAGTGTGTTGTGTGTGTGTAGTTATGGGTGGAGTGTCGTGGTCTGGGTGTGTTGTGTGTGTGTGGTTATGGGTGGAGTGTCGTGGCCTGGTGTGTGTAGTTATGGGTGAGTGTCGTACAGCCTGGAGTGTGTTTGTGTGTGTGTGTGGTGTGAGTGTCGTGGCCTGGGTGTGTGTTGTGTGTGTAGTTATGGGTGAGTGTCGTGGCCTGGGTGTGTGTTGTGTGTGTAGTTATGGGTGAGTGTCGTGGCCTGGGTGTGTTGTGTGTGTAGTTATGGGTGAGTGTCGTGGCCTGGGTGTGTTGTGTGTGTAGTTATGGGTGAGGAGTGTCATTGGCCTGGGTGTGTTGTGTGTGTGTGTAGTTATGGGTGAGTGTCGTGGCCTGGGTGTGTTGTATGTGTAGTTATGGGTGAGGTGTCGTGGCCTGGGTGTGTTGTGTGTGGTTATGGGTGGTATGGTGGCCTGGGTGTTGTGTGTGTAGTTATGGGTGAGTGTCATTGGCCTGGGTGTGTTGTGTGTAGTTATGGGTGGAGTGTCGTGGCCTGGGTGTGTTGTGTGTGTGTGTAGTTATGGGTGAGTGTCGTGGCCTGGGTGTGTTGTGTGTGTAGTTATGGGTGAGTGTCGTGGTCTGGGTGTGTGTTGTGTGTGTAGTTATGGGTGGTGTGTCATTGGCCTGGGTGTGTTGTGTGTGTTATTGTAGTTATGGGTGAGTGTCGTAGCCTGGGTGTGTGTGTTGTGTGTGTGTAGTTATGGGTTGAGTGTGGTCTGGGTGTGTTGTGTGGTGTGTGGTTATGGGTGGGTGTGTCGTGGCCTGGGTGTGTTGTGTGTGTAGTTATGGGTGAGTGTCGTGGTCTGGGTGTGTTGTGTGTGTAGTTATGGGTGAGTGTGTCGTAGCCTGGGTGTGTTGTGTGTGTAGTTATGGGTAGGTGGTTCCTGTGGTCTGGAGTGTCTGTGTGTGTGTAGTTATGGGTGAGTGTCGTGGCCTGGGTATGTTGTGTGTGTAGTTATGGGTGAGTGTCATTGGCCTGGGTGTGTTGTGTGTGTAGTTATGGGTGAGTGTCGTGGCTTCTGGGTGTGTTGTGTGTGTAGTTATGGGTGGGTGTTCTGGTCTGGGTGTGTTGTGTGTGTGTAGTTATGGGTGAGTGTTCTGGTCTCTGGGTTATTATTTGTGTGTGTGGTTATGGGTGAGTGTCGTGGCCTGGGTGTGTTGTGTGTAGTTATGGGTGAGTGTTCTGGTCTGGGTGTGTTGTGTGTGTAGTTATGGGTGAGTGTCGTGGCCTGGGTGTGTTGTGTGTGTGTAGTTATGGGTGAGTGTCGTGGTCTGGGTGTGTTGTATGTGTAGTTATGGGTGAGTGTCGTGGCCTGGGTGTGTTGTATGTGTAGTTATGGGTGAGTGTCGTGGCCTGGGTGTGTTGTGTGTGTAGTTATGGGTGAGTGTCGTGGCCTGGGTGTGTTGTGTATGTAGTTATGGGTGAGTGTCGTGGCCTGGGTGTGTTGTGTGTGTGTAGTTATGGGTGAGAGGTGTGTCGTGGCCTGGGTTGTGTTGTATGTGTAGTTATGGGTGAGTGTCTCGTGGCCTGGGTGTGTTGTGTGTAGTTATAGGTGAGTGTCGTAGCCTGGGTGTGTTGTATGTGTGTAGTTATGGGTGAGTGTCGTAGCCTAGGTGTGTTGTGTGTGTGTAGTTATGGGTGAGTGTTCTGGTCTGGTGTATTTGTATGTATGTGTGAATTATGGGTGGAGGTAATAAATGGCCTGGGTGTGTTGTGTGTGTAGTTATGGGTGAGTGTCGTGGCCTGGGTGTGTTGTGTGTGTGTAGTTATGGGTGAGTGTCGTGGCCTGGGTGTGTTGTGTGTGTGTGGGTTATGGGTGAGTGTCGTGGCCTGGGGTGTGTTGTGTGTAGTTATGGGTGAGTGTCGTGGTCTGGGTGTGTTGTGTATGTAGTTATGGGTGAGTGTTCTGCGGCACAGGGTGTATTTGTGTGTGTGTAGTTATGGGTGAGTGTGTCGTGGCCTGGAGTTGTGTTGTTGTGTGTGTAGTTATGGGTGAGTGTCGTGGCCTGGGTGTGTTGTGTGTGTGTAGTTATGGGTGAGGAGGTGTCATTGGCCTGGGTGTGTGTTGTGTGTGGATTATGGGTGAGTGTCGTGGCCTGGGTGTGTGTTGTGTGTGTAGTTATGGGTGGAGTGTTCTGGTCTGGGTGTGTTGTGTGTGTGTAGTTATGGGTGAGTGTCGTGGCCTGGGTGTGTTGTGTATGTAGTTATGGTGCAGGTGTTCTGGCCTGGGTGTGTTGTGTGTGTGTAGTTATGGGTGAGTCGTCGTGGCCTGGGTGTGTTGTATGTGTGGTTATGGGTGAGTGTCATTGTGCAGATTGTGTTGTGTGTGTAGTTGTGGGTGATGTCGTGGCCTGGGTGTGTTGTGTGTGTAGTTATGGGTGAGTGTTCTGGTCTGGGTGTGTTGTGTATGTAGTTATGGGTGATGTTCTGGCCTGGGTGTGTGTTGTGTGTGTGTAGTTATGGGTGAGTGTCGTGGCCTGGGTGTGTTGTGTGTCATAGTTATGGGTGAGTGTCCGTGGTCTGGGTGTGTTGTGTGTGTAGTTATGGGTGGAGTGTTCTGGCCTGGGTGTGTTGTGTGTGTAGTTATGGGTGAGTGTTCTGGTCTAGATTATGTTGTATGTGTAGTTATGGGTGAGTGTCGTGGTCTGGGTGTGTTGTGTGTGGTTATGGGTGAGTGTTCTGGCCTGGGTGTGTGCACAACATGTGTGTGTAGTTATGGGTGAGTGTCGTAGCCTGGGTGTATTTGTATGTGGGTATGGGTGAGTGTCGTGGTCTGGGTGTGTTGTGTGTGTAGTTATGGGTGAGTGTCGTAGCCTGGGTATTTGTGTGTGTAGTTATGGGTGAGTGTCGTGGCCTGGGTGTGTTGTATGTGTAGTTATGGGTGAGTGTCGTGCCTGGGTGTGTGTTGTGTGTGTAGTTATGGGTGATGTCATTAGCCTGGGTGTGTTGTATGTGTAGTTATGGGTGAGTGTCGTGGCCTGGGTGTGTTGTGTGTGTAGTTATGGGTGAGTGTCATTGGCCTGGGTGTGTTGTATGTGTAGTTATGGGTGAGTGTCGTGGTCACCAGATTGTGTTGTGTGTGTGGTTATGGGTGAGTGTCGTGGTGCAAATTGTGTTGCTATGTAGTTATGGGTGAGTGTCGTGGTGCTGGGTGTGTTGTGTGTGTAGTTATGGGTGAGTGTCATTGGTCTAGGTGTGTTGTGTGTGTGTGGTTATGGGTGAGTGTTCTGGTCTGGGTGTGGTGTGTGTGTAGTTATGGGTGAGTGTCGTGTGGCCTGGGTGTGTTGTATGTGTGTAGTTATGGGTGAGTGTCGTGGTCTGGGTGTGTTGTGTGTGTAGTTATGGGTGGGTGTTCTGGTCTGGGTGTGTGTTGTGTGTGTAGTTGTGGGTGAGTGTCGTGGCCTGGGTGTGTTGTATGTGTGGCGATTATGGGTGAGTGTAAATGAATGCAGTTGTGTTGTATGTGTAGTTATGGGTGATGTCGTGGCCACATTGTATTTGTATGTGTGTAGTTATGGGTGAGGTGTCGTGGCCTGGTGTGTTGTGTGTGTGGTATGGGTGAGTGTCGTGGCCTGGGTGTGTTGTGTGTGTAGTTATGGGTGAGTGTTCTGGCCTGGGTGTGTGTTGTGTGTAGTTATGGGTGAGTGTTCTGCAGCCTGGGTGTGTTGTATGTGTAGTTATGGGTGAGTGTTCTGCAGTCTGGGTGTGTTGTGTGTATGGTTATGGGTGAGTGTCGTGGCCTGGGTGTGTTGTGTGTGTAGTTATGGGTGAGTGTCGTGGTCTGGGTGTGTTGTGTGTGTGTAGTTATGGGTGAGTGTCGTGGTCTGGGTGTATTTGTGTGTGTAGTTATGGGTGAGTGTATGGTGGCCTGGGTGTGTTGTGTGTGTAGTTATGGGTGAGTGTCGTGGTCTGGAGTGTGTTGTATGTGTGGTTATGGGTGAGTGTCGTGGCCTGGTGTGTTGTGTGTGTAGTTGCTTGGGTGAGTGTAGTGGTCTGGGTGTGTTGTGTGTGTAGTTGGGTGGAGTGTTCTGGTCTGGGTGTGTTGTGTGTGTAGTTATGGGTGAGTGTCATTGGCCTGGGTGTGTTGTGTGTGTAGTTATGGGTGAGTGTTCTGGCCTGGAGTGTGTTGTGTGTGTGGGTTATGGGTGATGTTCTGGTCTGGGTGTGTTGTGTGTGTAGTTATGGGTGAGTGTCGTGGCCTGGGGTGTGTTGTGTGTGTAGTTATGGGTGAGTGTCTCGTGGCCTGGGTGTGTTGTGTGTGTGTGATTATGGGTGAGTGTCGTGGTCTGGGTGTGTGTGTGTAGTTATGGGTGAGTGTCGTGGCACAGGTGTGTTGTGTGTGTAGTTATGGGTGAGTGTCGTGGCCTGGGTGTGTTGTGCTATTGGTTATGGGTGAGTGTGTCGTGGTCTGGGTGTGTTGTGTGTGTAGTTATGGGTGAGTGTCGTGGCCTGGGTGTGTGTGTGTGTAGTTATGGGTGAGTGTGTCGTGGCCTGGGTGTGTTGTGTGGATTATGGGTGAGTGTGTCGTGGTCTGGGTGTGTTGTGTGTGTAGTTATGGGTGAGTGTCGTGGCCTGGGTGTGTTGTATGTGTAGTTATGGGTGAGTGTTCTGGTCTGGGTGTGTTGTATGTGTAGTTATGGGTGAGTGTCGTGGTCTGGGTGTGTTGTATGTGTAGTTATGGGTGGGAGTGTTCTGGTCTGGGTGTGTTGTATGTGTAGTTATGGGTGAGTGTCGTGGTCTGGGTGTGTTGTGTAGTTATGGGTGGGTGTTCTGGCCTGGGTGTGTTGTGTGTAGTTATGGGTGAGTGTCGTGGTCTGGGTGTGTTATGTGTAGTTATGGGTGAGTGTCGTAGCCTGGGTGTGTTGTGTGTGTAGTTATGGGTGAGTGTTCTGGTCTGGGTGTGTTGTATGTGTAGTTATGGGTGAGTGTCGTGGTCTGGGTGTGTTGTATGTGTGTAGTTATGGGTGAGTGTTCTGGTCTGGGTGTGTTGTATGTGTAGTTATGGGTGAGTGTTCTGGTCTGGGTGTGTTGTGTGTGTAGTTATGGGTGAGTGTTCTGGTCTGGGTGTGTTGTATGTGTGGTGTGGTGAGTGTGTCGTGGCCTGGGTGTGTTGTATGTGTGGATTGGGTGAGTGTTCTGGTCTGGGTGTGTTGTGTGTGTAGTTATGGGTGAGTGTCGTGGTCTGGGTGTGTTGTGTGTGTGTGTAGTTATGGGTGAGGTATGTGGTCTGGGTGTGTTGTATGTGTAGTTATGGGTGAGTGTCGTGGCCTGGGTGTGTTGTGTGTGTAGTTGGGTGAGTGTCGTGGCCTGGGTGTGTTGTGTGTGTAGTTATGGGTGAGGTGTCGTGGCCTGGGTGTGTTGTGTGTGTAGTTATGGGTGAGTGTCGTGGCCTGGGTGTGTTGTATGTGTAGTTATGGGTGAGTGTCGTGGTCTGGGTGTGTTGTGTGTGTAGTTATGGGTGAGTGTCGTGGCCTGGGTGTGTTGTGTGTGTAGTTATGGGTGGGTGTTCTGGCCTGGGTGTGTTGTGTGTGTAGTTATGGGTGAGTGTTCTGGTCTGGGTGTGTTGTATGTGTAGTTATGGGTGAGTGTTCTACTGGCCTGGGTGTGTTGTGTGTGTGTAGTTATGGGTGAGTGTCGTGGTCTAGATTGTGTTGTATGTGTAGTTATGGGTGGAGTGTTCTGGCCTGGGTGTGTTGTTGTGTGTGTAGTTATGGGTGAGTGTTCTGGATGCAGATTGTGTTTGTATGTGTAGTTATGGGTGAGTGTCATTGGCCTGGGTGTGTTGTATGTGTAGTTATGGGTGATGTCGTGGCCGTTGTGTTGTGTGTGTAGTTATGGGTGAGAGTGTCGTGGTCTGGGTGTGTTGTGTGTGTAGTTATGGGTGAGTGTCGTGGCCTGGGTGTGTTGTGTGTGTAGTTATGGGTGAGTGTCGTGGTCTGGGTGTGTTGTGTGTGTAGTTATGGGTGAGTGTCGTGGCCTGGGTGTGTTGTATGTGTGTGTAGTTATGGGTGAGGTGTAGGTGGCCTGGGTGTGTTGTATGTGTGGTTATGGGTGAGTGTCGTGGCCTGGGTGTGTTGTATGGTTATGGGTGGGTGTGTCGTGGCCTGGGTGTGTTGTATGTGTAGTTATGGGTGAGTGTTCTGGTCTGGGTGTGTTGTATTGTGTAGTTATGGGTGAGTGTTCTGGTCTGGGTGTGTTGTGTGTGTAGTTATGGGTGAGTGTCGTGGCCTGGGTGTGTTGTATGTGTAGTTATGGGTGAGTGTCGTGGCCTGGGTGTATTTGTGTGTGTGTGTAGTTATGGGTGAGTGTCGTGGATTAGGTGTGTTGTGTGTGTAGTTATGGGTGAGTGTCGTGGCCTGGGTGTGTTGTGTGTGTAGTTATGGGTAGTGTCGTGGTCTGGGTGTGTTGTGTGTGTAGTTATGGGTGAGTGTCGTGGCCTGGGTGTGTTGTGTGTGTAGTTATGGGTGGTGTCGTGGTCTGGGTGTGTTGTGTGTGTAGTTATGGGTGAGTGTCGTGGTCTGGGTGTGTTGTGTGTGTGTAGTTATGGGTGAGTGTCCTGGTCTGGGTGTGTTGTGTGTGTGAGTTATGGGTGAGTGTCGTGGCCTGGGTGTGTTGTGTGTGTACTGGGTGTAGACACTTTCAGATACCACCAGACTGTACTAGGAGGTCTGTGTATTAGAATGTGTATTGATGTATAAAAACTGAATTATGTATACGACTGAATAGTATAAATGTATGCTTATGTATACGATGGGTCAGAGGATCTTAATATAATGCGGTACAAGGAAGCAAGACACGAAAACAAAAATCATAACCAAAAATGTGCTGAAATCTGAGTCAAACATGAACGAACAGCAAACACTGAGATGTTAGTTGTGGGAACGTGAGTGCGGGAGTACGTGAGGGTGATGTGGGTGCGTGAGTCATGGCAGTACGTGAGGGTGATGTGGGGTGGAGGATGATGTGATGTGTGAGTCACAGTACGTGAGGGTGATTTGCGTGGAGGATGATGTGGATGTGAGTCATGGCAGTACGTGAGGTGATGTGGGTGCGGAGATGATGTGGATGTGTGAGTCATGGCAGTACGTGAGGGTGATGGGTGCGTGAGGATGCTGTGGATGCGTGAGTCATGGCGGAGTGAGGGTGATGGGTGTGAGGATGATGTGGATGCGTGAATGGCAGTACGTGAGGGTGATGTGGGTGCGTGAGGATGATGTGGATGTGTGAGTCATGGCAGTACGTGAGGGTGATGTGGATGTGGATGGGGTGTTGGGTGCGGAGGATGATGGATGTGAGTCATGGCAGTCGAGGTGATGTGGGTGCGTGAGGATGATGTGGACGTACGTGGCAGAATGTGAGGGTGATGGGTGCGTGAGGATGATGGGCGTGGTCATGGCAGGTGGGTGATGGATGTGACATGGCAGTACGTGAGGGTGATGGGTGCGTGGAGATGATGTGGGCGTGAGCCCGTACGAGGGTGATGTGGTGCGTGAGGATGATGTGGGTGGTGAGTCATGGCAGTACGTGAGGTGATGTGGGTGCGTGAGATGATGGGATGGTGGAGTGGGGTGTGGGTGGTGAGGTGATGGGGTGCAGTCATGGGAGGGTGATGTGGGTGCGTGAGGATGGCAGGATAGGAGAGGATCACCGCTGGGCAATGGCTGTACTCATATGATTTATGTTATAACACTTCCGTGACTTTTATTTACCAAACATAATCAGATAAATACTCTTTTATTGTTTATGCTGAAGAATCACCTGAAGATTAGCTCTTGGATATTTTACTTAGATAATTTAGATTAATACCATGAGATAACCCACACTAATTTTAATGTAATCTTTTCAAAATATATTCAAAAAGCCATTATATCAACACAATTTTAGCTCTGTACACGTTTCAGCAATTTCCACCTGATCCAAAGATAATTCAACAAGGTGGTACAATGGTGTTGATTATCTTGGATGTGGATGGAAAAAAATCATATCGGTAAACAAGTCCTGAAAAAATTGGAAATGTTAGATATGGAGGATAAAATACAAGGTAAAATTACAAAATATTTTAAAATTTATCAACAGAGTTCAGAATTACCTTACATCAAACTTTGTGTGGGTTAGGGAGTTGGTTAGGTTAGGTTAGGTTAGGTTAAGGATCTGAATCAACAAACCATTAAGGGCAGTGAACGTAATTTTTAATACTGATATATGCAATCAAGCAATAACCAGTCACCCTTCAGTAATAAGACACCGAATATAAAAAACAAGTATTAATATTGAAGAATTATAAATAAACATTACATATTTGATGAAGATACACCAGGAGCAGTAACTATTTTTATTATTGTTCCTTATGCTATCATAAGGAACATATCCAATACTGAAGTAGTCTAAATGCAATGAAGTATGTACTGTATGTATGTACTGCACTAATGACAATTCCTATGACATTTTCTGCACGTCGTAGACTTATTTTGCTCTAAACTTTTATCAAGTTTGGTGAAAAAATCTTGAGAATATTGTGTAATGCGTTGTAATGAAAAACTACTATCAGACAGACAGACAAGCAGACAGACACACGAACAGATATGTGAAAAGCAAGCCTGTAGTTCCCTTCCGGTGAAATTGGCACGGGAATATATATAGTGTTAAGAAATACAGTTCATCTTAAATTTACAAACAAGATAGCCAAGATGCCAACAGGCGTGAACAGTCAATAGTCAACGAAAATTCATCAGTTGGGGTTTCCTGTAGAGCCATTTTCTCTACTCCATCTCTCAGAAAATGGAATTCCAATCAGTGTCTCCGGGGCAGCTATCTCACCAGCATCTCACATTACTTTTTCAACCCATGTAGGGGTCTGGACGAAAGCCCACGTGCCTGTGTACCTTTATCTTAATTTATTATTCTTACACATTCTACATCGATCAAGAGCTTAGACATTCCATTCAATAATTCATTGCGTGTTTTATTTATTCCCAGTAATCAATTATATGTTTTCACTGTCCTCGTAATTTGTGTGAATTTCAAACCAAATGTTAGGTTATGTGGCAATAGAAAATATTCCATTTTTACCATTAATAAGTGAGAGCTGTGCCACAAGTTCCTGACAGTTAAACTAAAATGAAAAACAAAATAAATAATCTGACTGACATTGTTACTCACGGAGTGACAGAAGCAGTGCGAAAAAGGTCCCTTTGTTGAAGGCAACGCAATTTATTATAGTATTTACTTTTGAGGAAAAAGTAAGTCTAACACGCCCTTCGTCAGCCCTAAAAGGTAAAGCAACACGTGAGGAAATTGACTTTTATATCAAATGATAAAAATGAAAATGTAAACTATCACGAGTGACTGGACGATGACGTCAACACAATTTGTCCACACTCAAATGCTTCAGACTTGCCACTGATGATCTACTTTCTGTCGTTGGATTACAGCTTAAATATAATAAATTTATTTACTTCAGGAAAGAATAAATGGGTCAAGCTAATGATATATGACCTTGAGTAAATATACACCAACCTCATGACTATGCTACAGGTATAACGTCGCCGACTTAGCTTAGTGCTGTAACTATATAGTAGGCAGCTACCAAACAGGGAGGTACTACCCTGGGAAGATATTGGAAGCATAATGTGTAGTCTAATGGTAGACCCTGCTGCTATATGTGACCAAGTCCCAGGTTGACTTCTGCCTCATTTACACACAATTGCTGGGTCTCAATTGTTTCTCTTACTTGGACAACACAACAAACATATTGTTTCTCACTGTTTATTTATTTATTTCAGGTATTATTATTATTGTTGTTGTTACCATTTTTATTTTATTATTATTATTTTTGTATTTTTTATTAAATTTTATTTATTTTGAATTATTATAATTATTACTTCCCCAGGCCCCGATGAGAGTCATGACCTGTGCCCGGGTGGGCTAGTCTCAAAAAAAAAAACAAAATTCTGCTTCATCCCAAAGTCCAGACAGGAAAAAGCTCACAAACCACCTATTATAAGGGAAAGGGGTTAGGAAACTCCCGAACTTCAATTCCTTATAGATAAATGCACATGAATTTCTAGATCAATTTAACAGAAAATGTATCAAGAGTGAGTCACGTACCCACATTGTGTACTGATGACTATTTACACACCTACTCACGCCTTCGTTAGAGACTTTATTTTACTGGACTGTATGTATTCCTGCAGGCATCAACAAAACATCTTTTCACCAGTTTTGATATTTTGCCACACGCCGCATTTTTTTCGCGTGTTGCCTTTCAACTCTGCGGCCTTGTTTGGAGAGCGACTTCCTATTTTTACGTGTCCCTTTTCAAACATGAGAGCGATTGAGAACTAAAAAAAATAGAAAGCCTGTAGTGCTTACGTGCATAGACTGCAGGGATGGACGGGCCACACGCTGATTTTTTTTTTTTTTTAAACAAGGAATCTATTCTTTGTGTGTTTTCACAGTATATACAAACCGTATACCTCAATTCCTACAAAAAAATATATTTATTTCAAGTTTTCGAACTTAACAAAACATTTATCACATTACACGTTTACCAGTTTGATTACATTATACAGTATTTGTTGGCCGAAAAGTTCCCTTGTTTACAATGAAGGTTTGAACTGCATGCGTTTACCACTTTGATGTCACTTTTTTCAGTGTATCTTGCTGTCCAAATTCTTGCTAACTCTCGCAAACTATCACCCACGGTTTTTCTTTCCTGCCAACAAGAATGATTTAAAAAATGAGTAAACAAATCGCTTGAACACTGCCATTTCTTCCTCGCTGTTAGAGCTTCACGAGGCACATTTACCCCAGGCATATTTCCTAACCACGCTCGAGAGTTTGTCCTCATCCCAGAAACACTCTTAGATCCCCCGGTTTTATTACGTGAATATATAAAACAATCAATAGGTTACGGAGTTATTCAAGTAAAATATGTGCATGTTACAGTATTGTCAAAGCTGGTTCGACATACCAGACAGACGTGGACTTCCCCGGATAACAAGAGCTGACCCGGGTAAATGAATATTGTAGGTGGGACGCGTTAGACCTCCACCTGTGCCACAAAACAACCTGATTTACCATAAAACTTTCTTGTTTGAGTTGGCAATTTACATATGTCAAAAAAGACAATATTTTTTCCTGGTTCAGACTGGTCGATATACGTTTACTGGTCAGGACTCAGGTCTGTCTTTAGGCAGCACACAGTAAACAACGTCAAGCCTCCTGAAACATCTCAGGTTACATTTTGTTTAATTTTAATTCAATAATAATCGTCACCTATATTGTTCCTTGACGATGTACTGTATGGTATAATTACCACAAATGCGAAATAGTACAGTATATTTTTACTTAAGAGACTATAACTGTAATCAACTAATTTTGGTAAAATTCCCATAGTTTTTTCAAAAGTAGCTATCAAATGTCTCCCAACATAAAGGTGAAAGAACAAGGTACACATATTCACAGAAGATAATAAGGTAAGCCTAGAGAATAAATATTTCTATTGTCAGGACGTGAAAACCCACCTATTTAAACTCCAACATGAAGAACGATAGCTTATTTACCTAAGAACTAAGACGCAGAAACAGTATAATAAATCTAAAATCGTCACATAAACTGAAATAATTAACTTTTCATTTTCACAATATAATGTTCTTTCATAAAGTAATAAAAAACTAATAACTAATACCTCCTAACATTGGTCGTCACTAGGCTATGCGGAAGCTTAGCAACGTCACACAAACCCGCCACTGTATTGCACTCCCTCCCTTTACTGAAACCCTGATAATGCAACAGACTTTATATCGGGTTTACACCGTCAGAAATTAGTTTGTTAATAATGTTAATTACTATCACGAAAACGCGGGAAAACCTGATGCCTAATTTTTTTATATAAACATTCTTTTTCACGATATGCCAACCTCTCCTGCCGATACTTGCACAATGCTCATACAAGATAAGATTGTAAATGATATCACCCAGGCTTTTATTAAATCATATGATTAATCTAGTCTTAAATTTTGATCAGCTGTTATACGAGTCACAGTTGTGTTCCCTACATTAACACCTCCTTCATTTAACAAATCCTGTACACAATAATCACCTCTTATGACAACAGTTAATTACTCTTGGTAAGGCACCTTGGATCGACAGCATAGAATCAACACATCAAACTAATTGTAATAATTTTCTAACCTACGCTATAAAGACCCAACAAACCTAACCCACGCAATGCAGACCCAACAAACCTAATCTAACCTAACCAAACCCACGCTATGCAGACCCAACAAACCTAATCTAACCTAACTAAACCCACGCTATGCAGACCCAACAAACCTAACTCTAGCCAAACCACGCTATGCAGACCAACAAAACCTAGTCTAACAAAACCCACGCTATGTAGACCCAACAAACCTAGTCTAACCAAACCCACGCTATGCAGACCCAACAAACCTAACCTAACCAAACCCACGCTATAAAGTCCCAACAAACCTAGTCTAACTCTAAACCAAACCCACGCTATGCAGACCCAACAAACCTAATCTAACCTAACCAAACCCACGCTATGCAGATCCAACAAACCTAACCAAACCCACGCTATGCAGACCCAACAAACCTAATCTAACCTCACCAAACCCACTATGCAGATCCAACAAACCCAACCAAACCCACGCTATGCAGACCCAACAAACCTAATCTAACTCACCAAACCCACGTTATGGAGACCAACAAACCTAACCAACCAAACACACGTTATGCAGACCCAACAAACCTAACCTAACCAAACCCACGCTATGCAGACCCAACAAACCTAATCTAACCAAACCCACGCTATGCAGATCCAACAAACCTAACCTAACCAAACACACGTTATGCAGACCCAACAAACTCTAATCTAACCAAACCACTATGCAGACCCAACAAACCTAACCTAACCAAACCCACGCTTGAGAGACCAACAAACCTAATCTAACCAAACCCACGCTATGCAGACCCAACAAACCTAACCTAACCAAACCCACGCTATGCAGACCAAACAAACCTAATCTAACCAAACCCACGCTATGCAGACCCAACAAACCTAATCTAACCAAACCCACGCTATGCAGATCCAACAAACCTAACCCAACCAAACCCACTATGCAGACCCAACAAACCTAACCAACCTAACCAACCGTAGCCCAAATACATCAAATTCTAACTCAGTTGTTGAGTCTAGAATTATGCTGACACCTTCAAATAAATAAATGTGAAACTACTTGACGGCAGCGGTGGAAAAAAATAAGAAATTCATAATGCAATTTGACGAGCGTTAATAAAATGAAAAAAAATAAACATAATTATTTAATATCAGTTTGGTGGCGAATCATTTAATACCAGTACCGTCTAGTATATTGATTAAATATATAAACTAAATATAATGAGTTTAAGAATTTAAGTCCATGGTAATAATATAATTTTAGTAGAAATTTTGAACCGGTGGGTGAATTAGGACCGACATTCAAACACTAGCTTAATAGTACTAACCTAACCTAACATAAACCTAACCAAACATAAACCTAACCTAACATAAACCTAACCTAAGCCTAACCAAATATAAACCTAACCTAACATAAACCTAACCTAGCCTAACCTAACATAAACCAAACCTAACCTAAGCCTAACCTAACATAAACCTAACCAAACATAAACCTAACCTAACATAAACCTAACCTAACATAAACCTAACCAAACATAAACCTAACCTAACATAAACCTAACCTAAGCCTAACCAAATATAAACCTAACCTAACATAAACCTAACCTAGCCTAACCTAACATAAACCAAACCTAACCTAAGCCTAACCTAACATAAACCTAACCAAACATAAACCTAACCTAACATAAACCTAACCTAACATAAACCTAACCTAACATAAACCAAACCTAACATAAACCTAACATAAACCTAACCTAACCTAAACCTAACCAAATCCTAATTTAAGTATATAACTAATTTAAGACTGAAGGATATCTTGTATAAAATAATAAATTCGGTCAATATATAGAAAATTACATCCAATAATTCCAAAGATATTATAAGTAAAATATTATCCTTATATCACAGTCCAATCAGTAATTTCTTCATATTATCGTAGAAATACTTAATATTTCCTTACTTCCAAGAGAAAAGTTTGTCTTTATGTTAGTTATGTCTTCAATTGACGTAGAAATTACAGTAGGCAGTTAGTTTGCGAGACAGTACCTTCCTCCTCAACGTCTGGTGAAGCTCTGGACAAATGGCGGGGTTTTTTCTCGGTTTGATTTGGGCGCGATATGTGGTGGTGGTGGTGGGTAACGTGACTAATTTTCGAAATATTTAAATGTTAATTATTTATATAGATATTTATGCAGATAATTATTGATATTCAATTTTGTTTTCAATTAATTTAATTATCCTCTACGAATTATATTTATTTGGAAGCTATACACTTTTTTAGATAATTTAGCCCAAGCAGCTGTAACGCGTTCTCAAGTCGGTTAATGTTAAATTTATAGCGCAAACAAGAACAAATATTACTTAGCAAACCTAACCATAATTACCAAGGATTGTAAGGTTAGATTAAGTTAGATTTCGGTCTTTTAAAAAAAAAAGTGTATGGGTCAGCAGTAGTGTTCGTGGTACTTTTTAACATTCTCCTCCTTGACTTTTTCGTGATAGTTTTGGGAGGGAATTAAACCTTCCTCCCAGATTATGATGCTACAAGTAATTGTGATTTATTTTTAATATTTTTAACAACGATTTTCCAATCTCTTTTATTGTAATACCAAATTTTTATAAGAAAAAGCATTAATGAAAACATTTGCTGATACATTTCGCATTATTCAAGAGATGGGAATACATTACCCACCAGCATTGTTTATTATACTCATTAGCAAGAAACAGCAGAATTAACTTTCCATTAACAATTTAACCACAAATTTACTGAACTCTTGTTGGGTTAAATTAACACATATAAGATCTATTTCCTTGTGAGTTCTGTCTTGATATATGAATTTGTATATATACAGTATATGCATATTAATGTGTTTGGACAATTCTGAAGCTGTTTTTCCATTCATATTTTATTAAGTTTAACTGTTTGTTCCCATAGGCTCCATGAAGTTATTATTATAGAGGTATTTATCTCTCACTCTTATGATGTTTGTCAGGTTTTTGATGCCAACGTCTTGATATAATCCGTATTTACATAATCTCTTACATATGAAATTTATATTTTTTTCTGAATAATTTATTTATCTCGTGTGGTTGTGTTGTCATTTAGTTAAGACATAGAGGTGATAACAGTAAAGTCGATGGGATATTATTAATGTGTTAAATATATATAATTATTAACTAAAGTCTCCGGTACTTAATTTAGGCTAAACTAACGTATTTATAATTAATTAAAGTTTTCTATATAAGGATTTTAAGACAACCAGCTGGTAAGAGTTGGTAATCCTCTATCGTAGTGGAAAATAAATAATACTTCACTCTTGTTCCCGGTCATATCTTCCTTGATATAAGATTTCTTTAACATAATTTTAACTGATTGTGAGTCTTTTTTATTCATTTTAATAAAGGTATATATCGTTAATGGTGATTATAATGCTCGTATACATAATAGATATAACATAAAGGTTGGAAGTGTTATTACTGAACTAGACTTAGACCGTTATTACTACTACTACCACAGGAATTCATGGTCGTTTATGTCGCTAAAAACAAACACTATGACGGAAATCTAACATACAAAATTATTATTGAATTATGTCTGTGTGATGTAAAAATTGCAAGGAAAGTATCAGCCGTTCAAAGCGCTACATCCACTCTGGCAATATGGCAATAGTTCACCTGTTGTAGTACAGTACATTAAACATTAGACCTGATATTCGAATCCCGTTTGCAATGTTTCTATGAATATCAATCATTGTTTTATATGTTATATTTATAAATTACAGAGGGAAGTGATAATGTGAGGATGTATCGTGAGAGTTGTGTTATGTGGTAATATATTCAGTAGGGGCTTTGGTTATGATGTGTGTGTGTGTGTCTGTCTCGTGTACGGGGATGATATAGATAAGATGTGTAGCTGTGTGACGTGTGTATGTTATCTAGTGTGTGTGAAGACCGTAAATACAAACATTCAGATGCCCACACACACAGGTCCTATCTATATCGAGTGTGTGTATCCCTGTAAAAGGTCTTGTGTGGGATTTGAACTTGGACTTTCTGTAGTACTGACAACACGTCAAGACTGTGTCCATCATGGCATGTGTAGGAACCATAAGAAGGGCCTGTCCGGGAGTTGAACCCGGGACCTCTCGCACCCGAAGCGAGAATCATACCACTAGACCAACAGGCCTTATTTAATATAGAGTTAATTACACTATGTTACTTTAAATGGTATGTACAGATTTACAAGTTGTACAGTAAAAGTAACTCGGGCCTGTCCGGGAGTTGAACCCGGGACCTCTCGCACCCTAAGCGAGAATCATACCCCTAGACCAACAGGCCGCTGATTAAGAAAAGATAAACAAAGCTATAATATTGTGATAAGGGGGTGAGGGCCTCGTGAAGTGTAAGTGGATCAACGATGAGAAGTGACCCCACAAGTGTGTCAGGTCCTCTGGTTACTGCACCACCTCGGGCCGCTTGTTATTGTCTGGGGTATACAGTACGCTACAGTGTAACTACTTTAGTCTACTTTCATCGTGTCTATAGTCTTCAACTTAACTTCCCGCCACCTTTGTTGCCACTGAGTGTTGCTATTGATAATGTTAACTACACCATTTCAACTCTAATAATAGTGTTTTCCAGGTGAAAGTTGGTGTGTCAGCGGTAACAGGTGTATCTCTCAGTCTTTACCTCTTGACCATGTACTGGGTCCTACACCTGACACAATGTTAACCAGAGATGACACCACCAAACAAGGCGGGTATCTCCCTGTGCTAACACTACACAATAAAGTCCATAACAAGTAACAAAGAACAGACCAACTTTTTTAATCGGACAAATATGAAGCTTTAAGAAAGAAGACATGATAATATACAGTACAGTACTTAATGTTAGCAGTATTCTTTACCAATTGCTACTATGTCATTTCACCTCCAGTGCACTATTACATGATATTACTGCAGGCCCTTGTTTCATTTGTTTGTACAGCCGTAAACAAGACACTACTTATACATTCCTGACATTCTTGACTGAGCCTTACATCTAATACTTGTTTGCATCTCTCTGTGTTGTTTACAAACACAACTGACCACAAGAGCCTCACCTATAGGTTACACACAGAACACAAAGGAATGTTCCCTTCAAGTTACCGAGACACGCCACAACAAATTACTCCTCGTTAAGTGTAATAATGAACAGATGTATTCTTTTACTTTGTGCGTTAAAGGGAGGGACGGGACGGGGCCGGGGGGAACAGCTGTGGACTGTGCGAGTGTCACTTAGCTCCTCTGGCACCCGGTGAGGCAGGGAGACGCCTCAGCACCCAGTCAGAGTTACTATGTGTTGTACTTTCATTATTATAAGTGGCCTGTTGGTCTAGGGGTATGATTCTCGCTTAGGGTGCGAGAGGTCCCGGGTTCAACTCCCGGACAGGCCCAAGATGCTTTTAAAATAAAGAATAGAAAAGTATCTTTATGATTCAGCTTTTACTTAGAGATGTTAACAATTGCAGTGGTAAGTTAGGTAACGGTTTTTATATTATTTATAAGTGAAGTTCTCCCCACAGCCACATGTCTTGAGTCCACTTCCCAAGGAGAACTATCCTTATCATGAGATACGACGAACTGTTAATGATGAAACTATTTCACATTTATCTTAAACCATCACAGCGGCCTGTTGGTCTAGGGGTATGATTCCTGCTTTGGGTGCAGGAGGTCCCGGGTTCAAATCCCGGACAGGCCCGTAAATGTTTTTGATGTTTATTAACTTTACAACGACGACATTGACTTCTGATAAGCTAAATTGTTTGGTATTACTTGTTATTTCTATAAGTTTTACCACATTTGATATTCTTGAGTGTGTGGTGTGTGTGTGTGTGGCGTGTGAAGGGTGTGTGTAAGCATGTGTCTGTACTGTGTGAATTGGGTGTACAGGAGTTTGAGAGGTGTATCTGAGTGGGTGTATATGTGTATATTTGTATATATGTTTGTATATATAGTATACATTGATAGGCTGGATGGATATGGGTGAGGCTTTAACACAATAAAC
Source organism: Homarus americanus (assembly GCF_018991925.1). Classification (NCBI taxonomy): domain Eukaryota; kingdom Metazoa; phylum Arthropoda; class Malacostraca; order Decapoda; family Nephropidae; genus Homarus; species Homarus americanus. The sequence continues at coordinate 1,683,190 of NW_024747582.1, read as the reverse complement.
AGATTCCTGTATAAACCTAACCTAACCAATCCTAACCTCACCTAACCTAACCAATCCTAACCAAACACTCCACCCCCCTCCATCTCCACCACAGTTGCTTAGCCTCCCTGATCCACGTTTATCCATATTTACATCCTTTATCCTAGTTCTATCTTCTCCCTCCTTATCCTAATCCTAGCTACCCCCCCTCCTCCTCCTCCTCCTCCCCCCTTTCTACCCCTTATACTAGTAGAGGAGTTGTCAATAGCGCTAGTGTGGTGGTAGGTGATGCTAGTGTGAGGTCAGGTAGTCGTATCGCCGTATCCTCATATAAGTTACTGGTGCTAAACGACCATAAAAACGACGTGTGGATGAAATATGACGACCCAACGACCTCACGACCTCTGGGGGTGAACGCTCCGTTAAATATCCAATAAGTGCTGCCAGATATTTCACCAATAACACCACTACACCATTGAACAGAGTACATATCGATCAGAGTACATATTGACTAGAGTACAGATTGACCAGAGTACACATTGATCAGAGTACATATTGACCACAGTACAGATTGACCAGAGTACAGATCGACCAGAGTACATATTGGCTAGAGTACAGATTGTCCAGAGTACACATTGATCAGAGTACATATTGACCACAGTACAGATTAACCAGAGTACAGATCGACCAGAGTACATATTGACTAGAGTACAGATTGACCAGAGTACATATTGACCAGAGTACATATTGACCAGAGTACATATTGACCAGAGTACATATTGACCAGAGTACATATCGGTTAGAGTACACATTAACCAGAGTACACATTGGCCAGAGTACACATTGACCTGAGTACACATTAACCAGAGTACACATTGACCCTAATAAACCCAGAATAAACCCAAATAAACCCTAATAAACCGTAATCAACTCAAATAAACCCAAATAAACCCAAGTAACCCTAATAAACCCTAATAAACCCTAATAAATCCCCCAAATCTGACTACTGTATTGGGATTAGGGATCGAGCACCAGTCATAATAGTTTGGTTATGTAAGACTGTGGCCAATTAGGTCTGTGGGCTCATTTGACCTCTAATCACCAGCAAGCTAACAGCCCACAGTTCATGACCCCACACTGAAGAGGAAGGTAGTTAAACCTGGTATTAACACCTATTATTACTTTCTCCAATTAACAGTGAATGGCAGTGTAAGCTTGACAGGGAGTCGTTACCTCACTCATGGTAGTTTACTCCTGCTGTGGGTAGTAGAGGAGGAAGGTGGTGCGGTGGAGTGTGGTGGGGTTGGGGGTGAGGTGGGGTGGGGTGGGGGTTGGGGTGAGGTGGGGTGGGGGTGGGGGAGGTGGGGTGGGTGGGGTTGGGGTGGGGTTGGGGTGAGGGTTGAGGGTGAGGTGGGGTGGGATGGGTTAGGGGTAAGGTGGGGTGGGGTTATGTGGTGTAGGGTGGGGAAATATGGCAGCTCCATGCTTCCCGCCTCTGCTGACGGCTGTGTAAATATTTCAATGTGATTCTGATATTTTAAAATGGTAGTTTTTGCATGATGTAATATTACTGACACGTAATTAGTCTTAGTATGCCTTATTGTGGGTAAAAATAAGTATATATTAAATGCATCCTCCGAAAGCATTAATTTACTACCAGAGTTTAATAGTTAATTCATGTATAATACTTCTGATAAACTTCCTACATACTTAGGTTTGAAATAATGAATGTATGTATCTTTATATAATTTAGCTAAATATCTTTCTCGTCAGAAACGGTCATCCCAACGATTATGAATAAACTCATTTAGAAATGCATCATTACTTCAAAACGAAATCGGACAGACGCGCTGGTATAAATAACTAATGTGGTTTTACTTGGTGTTCATAAGTGGCTTGTCGGAAACTTGTTAAAAAATTGTTAGGTTAGAAAATAACAATTCTCTGCTGGCTTCTAAAATGCCCACCAAAGCTGAAACAATTTGTGTTTTATTAAAGCCTCGGCGCTCTAAATGACTCTTAAATGAAAGCACTTAAAACACATGTTTCAGCGCACAAAAAAAAAGTTTTCGAGTCATTGATGTACAGCATGTGAAGCGAGGATGAAATATTGTCTACAACCTGGTCACTTTTTACAGCAGTATGAAATGTGACAAAAAACACGATTAAAAAAGAAACGAACATGACACACGAACGAGGATAAACAGAGAGACAGACCATTGACAGTGTTGCATGAAGGTTGTAATGTAAGTGTTGGGGCGGCGTGTGTGTGGAGGGAGGCAAACACAGCGCCAGTAACACGGGTTGAAAGAGACCAGCAAGTGATGTTTACTGCCGCCCGTCCCTGTTGTAAGCCGCCCACTGATCACCCTCCCTCACCCCACACCCTACTGTAAGCCGCCCACTGATCACCCTCCCTCACCCTCTCCCTCACCCCACACCCTACTGTAAGCCACCCACCGATCACCCTCCCTCACCCCACACCCTACTGTAAGCCGCCCACTGTCACCCTCCCCTCACCCCACACCCTGTAAGCCCCACTGATCACCCTCCTCCCCACCCCTACTGTAAGCCGCCCACTGATCACCCTCCTCACACCACTACTGTAAGCCGCCCACTGATCACCTCCCTCACCCCACCCTACTGTAAGCCACCCACTGATCACCCTCCCTCCCCACCCTACTGTAAGCCGCCCACTGATCACCCTCCCTCACCCCACACCCTACTGTAAGCCACCCACTGATCACCTCCCTCACCCCACACCTACCAAGCCACCACTGATCACCTCCCTCACCCCACCCTGTAAGCCGCCCACTGATCACCCTCCCTTACCATCTCCCTCACCCCTCTGTAAGCCACCCACTGATCACCTCCCTTACCATCTCCTCACCCCACCTACAGCCGCCCACTGATCCTCCCTTACCATCTCCTCCCCCTACTGGCCACCGCTAGTCACCCTCCTTACCATCTCCTCACCCCACACCCTACTGTAAGCCACCCACTGATCACCCTCCCTCACCCCACACCCTACTGTAAGCCACCCACTGATCACCCTCCCTCACCCCACACCCCTACTGTAGCCGCCCACTGATCACCCTCCCTCACCTCTCACCCCACCTACTGTAAGCCACCCACTGATCACCCTCCCTCACCCCACACCTACTGTAAGCCACCCTGATCACCCCTCCCCTCACCCCACTACAGCCCATGATCCTCTCCCTCACCCCACACCCCTACTGTAAGCCGCCCACTGTCACCCTCCCTTACCATCTCCCTCACCCCACACCCCTGTAAGCCACCCACTGATCCTCCCTTCCCATCTCCCTCACCCCACACTACTGTAAGCCACCCACTGATCACCCTCCCTCACCCCACACCCTACTGTAAGCCGCCACTGATCACCCTCCCTCACCCTCTCCCTCACCCCACACCCCTACTGGCCACCACCCACCCTCCCTCACCCACCTGTAGCCACCCACAGTCCACCCTCCCTCACCCACCCCTGTAAGCCACCCACTGATCCTCTCCCTCACCCCACACACCCCTGCAAGCCGCCACTGATCCCCTCCTACCATCTCCCTCACCCCACACCCCTACTGTAGCCACCCACTGATCACCCTCCCTTACCATCTCCCTCACACCCCTACTGTGGCCACCCACTGTGCCCTCCCTCACCTCCCTCACCCCACACCCTACTGTGCAGCCCACTGATCACCCTCCCTTACCATCTCCCTCACCCCACACCCTACTGTAAGCCACCCACTGATCACTCTCCCTCACCCTCTCCCTCACCCCACACCCTACTGTAAGCCACCCACTGATCACCTCCCTTACCATCTCCCTCCACACCCCTACTGTAAGCCGCCCACTGATCACCCTCCCTCACCCCCTACTGGCCCCACTGATCACCCTCCCTCACCCCACACCCCTACTGTAAGCCACCCTGATCACTCTCCCTCACCCCACACACCCTACTGTAAGCCACCCTGATCACCCTCTTCCACCATCTCCTCACCCCACACCCTACTGTAAGCCACCCACTGATCACCCTCCCTCACCCTCTCCCTCACCCCACCCCTACTTGCCACCCACTGATCACCTCCCTCACCCACACCCTACTGTAGCCACCCACTGATCACCCTCCCTCACCTCCACACCCTACTGTAAGCCGCCCACTGATCACCCTCCCTTACCATCTCCCTCACCCCACACCCTACTGTAAGCCACCCACTGATCACTCTCCCTCCTCTCTCCCTCACCCCACACCCCTACTGTAAGCCACCCACTGATCACTCCTCACCCACACCCCACTGCTGTAAGCCACCCACTGCCTCCCTCACCCCACACCTACTGTAAGCCTGTCCTCTCACCCCACACACCCTACACGTCAGCCGCCCACTGATCACCCTCCTTACCATTTCCCTCACCTCCCTATGTAAGCCACCACTGATCACCCTCCCTTACCATCTCCCTCACCCCACACCCTACTGTAAGCCGCCCACTGATCACCCTCTCTACCATCTCCCTCACCCCACCTACTGTAAGCCGCCACTGATCACCCTCCTTACCATCTCCCTCACCCACCCTACTGTAAGCACCCACTGATCACCCTCCCCCACCATCTCCCTCACCCACACCCCTACTGTAAGCCGCCACTGATCACCCTCCCTCACCCCACACCCTACCTTAACCGCCCACTGATCACCCTCCCTCACCCCACCTACTGTAAGCCGCCCACTGATCACCCTCCTCACCCCACACCCCTGTAAGCGCACTGATCACCCTCCCTCACCCCACACCCTACTGTAAGCCGCCCACTGATCACCCTCCCTCACCCCACACCCTACTGGCCGCCCACTGATCACCTCCCTCACCTCTCCCTCACCCCACACCCCTACTGCCAGCCACCCACTAATCACCCTCCCTCACCCCCACCCCTACTGCTTAAGCCACCCACTGATCACCTCCCTCACCCCACCTGCCAGCCACCACTGATCCTCCCTCACCCTCACCCCACACCTACTGTAAGCCGCCCACTGATCACTCTTCCTCACCCACACCTACTGTAAGCCACCACTGATCACTCTCCCTCACCCCACCCCACTGTAGCCGCCCACTGACCACCTCCCTCACCCTCACCTCACACCCTACTGTGGCCACCCACTGATCACTCTTCCTCACCCCACACCCTACTGTAAGCCACCCACTGATCACTCTCCCTCACACACCCTACTGTAAGCCGCCCACTGACCACCCTCCCTCACCCCACCTCACACCCTACACCACTGATCACCCTCCCTCACCCCTCTCCCTCACCCTACTGTAAGCCGCCCACTGATCACCCCTCCCCTCACCCACCCTACTGTCAAGCCGCCCACTGATCACTCTCCCTCACCCCACTGACACCCACTGATCACCTCCTCACCCTCACCCCACACCCCCTACTGTAAGCCGCCCACTGACCCTCCTCACCCTCCACCTCACCCTACTGTAAGCCACCACTGATCACTCTCACCACCCCTACTGTAAGCCGCCCACTGATCACCTCCCTCACCCCACCCCTACTGTAAGCGCCTGATCACCCTCCCTCCACCCTCCACCCTACTGTAAGCCGCCACTGATCACCCTCCCTCACCCTCACCTACTGTAAGCCGCCCACTGACCACCCCCTCCCTCACCCTCACCTCACACCCCCTGTAAGCCACCCACTGATCACTCTCCCTCACCCCACACCCCTACTGTAAGCCACCCACTGATCACCCTCCTTACCATCTCCTCACCCCACCCTACTGTAAGCCACCCTGATCACCTCCCTCACCCTCTCCCTCACCCCACACCCCTACTGTGCAGCCGCCCACTGATCACCCTCCTTACACCATCTCCCTCACCTCACACCCCTACTGTAAGCCACCCACTGATCACCTCATATCTCCCTCACCTCACACCCTACTGTAAGCCACCCACTGATCACCCTCCCCACCATCTCCTCACCCCACACCCTACTGTAAGCACCCCACTGATTCCCTCCCTCACCTCACCTCACACACCCTACTGTAAGCCACCACTGATCACCCTCCCTCCTCTCCTCACCCCACCTACTGTGCCGCCCACTGATCACCCTCCTCACCTCTCCTCACCCCCCACCCTACTGTAAGCCACCCACTGATCACCTCCTCACCCCTCCCCTCACCCTCCCTCCCCTACTGTAACCCTCATGATCTCTCCACTCACACTGCACAAGCCGCCCACTGATCACCCTCCCTCACCCTCTCCCTCACCCTCACCACCCTACTGTAACCCGCACTGATCCTCTCCCTCACCCCACCCTACTTAAGCGCCCACTGATCACCCCTCCCTCACCCTCTCCCTCCCTCACCACCCTACTGTAACCCGCCTACCATGCAGGAATAACTAGCTACAGTACCTGGAAAAACCTGCATTGTTAGGTAATGGTTACACTACAGGGGTATAAACTCTTCTCAGACCAGACCCAAGAGGGAATCGGACCCGGCATCACATAATGCAACCTGAGTCTCTTTTCACTGATCAGTTAGCCAGTTACTCAGTTAACCAGTTACTCAGTTAACCAGTTACTCAGTTAACCAGTTTCTCAGTTAACCAGTTACTCAGTTAACCAGTTTCTCACTTAACCAGTTATTCAGTTAACCAGTTACTCACTTAACCAGTTATTCACTTAACCAGTTACTCACTTCACCAGTTACTCAGTTAACCAGTTTCTCACTTAACCAGTTACTCAGTTAACCAGTTACTCGCCAGTTACTCAGCCAGCCAGTCTGCCACACCAGAGTACAGACTGGGTACAAAATAAAACAGTGGCAGTGAAAAATATCCTACTAAGCATATTATAAATTATACATGTAAACACAAGATATATTCAACCTAATGTTCAAATTATTCATATTAAATGTTGGTGGTAATGATGTTACACAAACTACAATTTGAATACAGATACTTTTATAAACTGCGCCAGACTTGTGATAAATATTCATGAATTTTCCAGCAGCACACGAGTTCACTTGCATTAATAATAATAATAATAATAATACCAATAATAATTGCTGTTACATTTATTTTACTAATATTATTATTATTATTATTATTATTATTATTATTATTATTATTGGCTAAACTGGGGGATCTCACAGCCGACGTGTTATTTGCTTTTATGTTTATATTCTTACGATATTTCATCAGTGAATTTTTATATAAATAATAATTTTATGGAAATTTCTTCGTTTGGTAAATAATTAGACGAATAGGCGCACACTTGCCAGATGCTTCTGGTGTCATTGTACAGGGATACCTAGTGACAGCACAAGGATCCCGCTTCTTCTTTCAAGGAATAAACGATTGAAGTTGAAATTGAATTGAATACGCGCACACTACATTTTGCCATTCTCGGCGGTGGTGGGGCGGTACTCAGCCAATCATATGCCACGCAAGCCCCGTAGTTTTAATTGCCCAATCCTCTCGTCCTCAGTGCAGGAACGACTCTTACCTGCGGGTTCTTCGTGTAAGAGGGATGGGTGATTAACCTCCGGGCGTAAGCCGTGGTGGTCTACTTATACTGTGTGAGGGACCGTAGCAATAAATATTCCTCTTACCTGAAGATGTAAAAATGTATATATCTGTCAGACTGAAGCTTTACACTGAAATAATGTACAAAAAAAAATATCATCAATGTTATACTGAGACTATCTGAACCATTTTTGTTTATTTGGTATCAAAGGGAAAGGATTTATACTGACACCAAAGGGATGTTAGGCGTGTGGGCCCACTTTCCTTTACACCGTGTGGGTATCTCTGCATATGGGACTGTAAGTGTAAGACACCTTTATGTATAATAAATTAATAAAACCTATTTAGAAATAACTAAACCACTTTCAATGCAATAAATTATATAATAAACATCTTAACGTATAGATATAAATAGCAATAGTTGAGTGTATAATGTTGGGTGAGGTGCGAGGAAGTATAATACTTGTAATGATTAGTTTGCAAGAAAATGTAAAGAGGTTTTAAATAAGTTATATCATGACTGGTGCAGCAAAATGTAGCTGGTGAAAAAGGCTCTTCCCTCGTCGCTGAATTTGATTTACATGTTATCACTTCAACCCAGACCCGAGTGAACCAGAGGACTTCGTCAGGTTTAAAAAAAATTCGTTTTGAATTTCCTACAAGTTTTTGATCGCTGTGTATTAATAAAAAAAAATTATTAAAAAAAAACCACGAACAATATATCATTTCCACATTGTCTAAAGCGAAAATGATGTAGAATTCTAAGATGGTAATTGAAGTGAGTTGTTAAGTGTGAGAATTACTTGAGAAAACAGGGAGAAGGAATATATAATACAGAGGGCAGGGTCTCTCAGGCGGGATTAGGTGGTGCATGAGGGGCCGAGGCAGCTGGTGCATGAGGGGGCCGAGGCAGCTGGTGCAGGAGCCAGCTGTTCCACCTCCTGCTCCAGCTGTCACTGCACCAGAATCCTATTTCATTCCTGAGCCTTTACTATCGGTTATTATGTGCTGTGCGTGTGGTGATGGTGTGATGATGAGTGTAGTGAGAGTGTGGTGATGATGGTGAAGTGGTGAGGGTGTGGTGGTGGTGAAGATGTGAGGATGTGGTGTGGTGGTGGTGAAGTGAGGTGTGTGGTGATGAGTGAGTGAGGGGTGTAGGTGTGGTGGTGAGATGATGAGGGTGTGGTGATGAGTGTGAGGGTGTGGTAGTGTGGTGTGGTGGTGTGAGAGTGTGAGTGATGATGGTGAAATGGTGAGGTGGTATGAGGGTGAGGTGTAGTGTGGTGTGGTGAGAGAGGTGGTGATGAGTGTAGTGGGGTAGTATGTGGTGTGAAGTGGTGAAGGTGGTGATGTGTGTAGTGAAGGTGTAGTGTGGTGGTGGTGGTGGAGTGGTGAGGGTGTGGTGATGATGGTGAAGATGTGAGGATGTGGTGATGAGTGTAGAGATGGTGTAAGTGGTGATGGTGGTAAGGTAGTGAAAGTGTAGTGTGATGAAAGGTGATGACGGTAATGATGAACGACCTCCCTCTCTCTCACGTGGATTATGGTAGTGGTGGTAGTGGTTGGTGTGGTTCATGGTAGTGGTGGTAGTGGTTAGTGTGGTTCATGGTAGCGGTGGTAGTGGTTAGTGTGGTTCATGGTAGCGGTGGTAGTGGTTGGTGTGGTTCATGGAAGTGGTGGTAGTGGTTGGTATTGATCATGGTAGTGGTGGTGTGGTTCATGGTAGTGGTGGTAGTGGTTGGTATTGATCATGGTAGTGGTGGTGTGGTTCATGGTAGTGGTGGTAGTGGTTGTGATGATCATGGTAGTGGTGGTGCGGTTCATGGTAGTGGTGGTAGTGGTTGTGTGGTTCATGTTAGCGGTGGTAGTGGATCATGGTAGTGGATGGTGGTGGTGGTGTGGTTCATGGTAGTGGTGGTGGTGGTTGGTATTGATCATGGTAGTGGTGGTAGTGGTTAGTGTGGTTCAGGTAGTGGTTGGTATCGATCATGGCCAGTGGTGGGTGTCATGGTAGTGGTGGTGTGGATCATGGTAGTGGTGGTGTGGTTTAGTAGTGGTGGTAGTGGTTGAGTATCGATCATGGTAGTGGTGGTGTGGATCATGGTAGTGAATGGTAGTGGTGGTGTGGTTCATGGTAGTGGTGGTAGTGGTTGGTATTAGTGGTGGTAGTGGTTAGTGTGGTTCATGGTAGTGGTGGTAGTGGTATGGTAGTGGTGGTGTGGATCATGGTAGTGGTGGTGTGGATCATGGTAGTGGTGGTGTGGATCATGGTAGTGGTTGGTGTGGATCATGGTAGTGGTGGTAGTGGTTGGTATCGATCATGGTAGTGGTGGTGTGGATCATGGTAGTGAATGGTAGTGACGTCAGATATATATAAAGTAAATATAAAATAATAACATAATATATTGAGATTATTTTTCAGGAAGGAAAAATCCGATTAGTTTTCTTTTGAGTGTGGCAAAGAAAACGACTCTGGTTTAATGGTAATCTAAAGAGAAATGATGGATCCCTGTATTTTATTAATTTAATTATATCATAGGGTTTATAACTTTATTTATTACAACATAGGAAACATTTAATACACACAATTTACTAGAATTTATCACTAAAAACATAGCACTTTATTTTTTACAGTTCTACCACAAAATGATATTATAACATTCTCAGGGTTTATTTTTAATAGAATAGAATAAAATCTGAATTAACTATTATAATTTAATTAATAGGAAAGTAAATTGAGGAAAATTTGGTTAATAATTATGATAGGAAATTTCTATCTTAAGTTCGGACGGATTCTATGTTGGGTTCAGGTGCTGGTGTATGGAGCCTCCCAGACCCTGTGGACTATATTACTCCTATTAACTATGACAAAAACGATACAGTTCATCATACGTCATGGAAAATATAGACATTTATTATTTTGTCGGAGGATCCATCAGTATACGGTGTCAGAACTGTTTCAGCCTCTACATGTTAGACCCAAAGATGCCATAGTGAAGGAGGAGTCAACTTCTCTCTCCCAGAAGGTATCTACCTCTCCTACCATATTTATCTACCTCTCCTACCTTATTTATCTACCTCTCCTACCTTATTTATCTAACCTAACCTAACCTAACCTAATCTAATCCTAACCTAACCTAACCTAACCTAGCCACAGAAACCTAACTAGGGGGTGTCACCTCCCTTCCTGATAGGGGTTAAATTCCTAATATTCTCCAGATGACCAAAACTATAATAATACTAATTTGTTTGATATATACAGGTATTTACTGTCCTTAATTCTCTGATACTATATTATGTCTTACAGCTGTTGGTGGACTGTGGTGTAATAAACTGCAGGAGTAATGGGATGTTTGCCTTGTTACCTCTAGGCCAACGAGTCATTACCAAGTTGATGAAGGTTATTGATGAGGAGATGAAGCTTGTTGGTGCACAGAAGATGTTGTTACCTTTACTCACTAGTGGTCAGCTGTGGAGAGCAACAGGTATGGTATTAACATGGAATTATCTGTCTCTTGTCTTCCCCTTCACTCCCACTTACTTATGGTGACTTAAAGGAAATAAAATCCTTGATTATTATATTTTAGGTTGTATTTATACAGTAGTATGAATTTAGGTAACTTCTCTGTGTACTGTACTCTAATAAAGAAGTTCACTGATGAATGAACATCTTTATCGTGTAAGGTGGAGTCCACACTGATAGTTTAATAATTTTGTCATTAATGGTGGTACTGTACTTTAGTGTGTTGTCATATGAGATGTTTTTAACCAACAGTCATAAAGGAAATAATTGACTTTGGACCTGTGGACATCCTCTGTATGATGTCATATGGGAAGCATTTTCAGTTGTACTTTATTTTATTTTTATTAATAAAATAGATTTAAGGATTAGGTTTTAGAAAATCAATATTTCCATTTGCTTCTGGGAGTCTTACCATCATTAGTAAGGATCATATACTTTACCGTAGGTTGATGTAATATTTATTGTGTTTTAAAGGTCGCTGGGAATCAACTGGTCAAGAGTTAATGAAGGTACAAGACCGACATAATAAAGATTATGTACTAAGTCCAGTAAGTAGAAGACCCTTGTTAATATGAACCTTATGTCTGTGTTTAGGGGGTAGATGAAGACTGAGTCGAGCTCGGAACACCCTGGAGGTAAAGCTGTGAGACATTGATTAATGTAAGCTTTAATTTATTCCCATGTAAAAGGTTTTGAATTTTCATCACTCATGCCTGAAATTATAGCCAAATATTTTATGTTTTCAGGAAAACTTTAATATTAGTGGAAACAAGTATTAACTTGTTTTCCATATGATCAGGCCTGGTGTTGTGAGATATTTCTCTTGTGTCTGTTGAAATAGATTTACAAATTTGGGGTTAACTTAGCTTTTGGCTTCACGAGTTCATGGGTCTGTACACCATACAGGCAATGCCAGGTTCTGTCTGTGAGTTACTTGATACCTGTATGCCTCACAAGCCTCTCATTCAACTCTTTGTTCATAAAACTGGATTTTACTTTTCAAACCTCATTTTTCCAGACCCATGAGGAGGCAATAACAAACTTGGTGTCAGAAGTATATCCACTTTCACATCGACAACTACCCCTGAGCCTCTACCAGATCACAAGCAAGTTTCGTGATGAGATGAAGCCACGCTTTGGTCTGTTAAGGTGTGAGATGTGCAGCTGTTACCCAATAATATGTTCCAATAACTGCTATTATATAAACCACAAACTTAGAGGTAAAAACAAGGCTGCTATAGAACCAGAACTATGAATGATGCTTATATGTTACTAAAGTTCATCAGGCAATGTTCACTCACTGGTAGATTGTCCGGGCTTCTTACTCATGAAAATTCCCATATCTATGATCAAAGGTATTTAAGAAGAATTGTTTGGTTGTCAGAGGATTAATTAATCTGTTTAACACTTTTTTGTGTGTCTGTACAAAGAAATCTTTTACAGGGGACCCCCCAAGTTTGCGGATTTTTATTTCGCGGTCCTCTTTTCTTCATGTGTGACGCCCTGGATGTACCCAAGAATGTCTGTGGGTAGTTTTCAAGTTGCTGGCATTTGTGTTGCTGGGACAGGGAGCCATTTGTTCTAGAGACAGTAATTTCCTTTACCTGTCTACACACACACACACACACACACACATATGCAATACAGGTAAAAGAAATAATTGTCCAAAGGGCAAACACATAAAAGGAATATACACAAGTAAAAATGTTATTCGCAGATTTGGCTATTCGTGGCCATTTTGAGAACTTAACCCCTGCTAATTTGGGGGCCCCCCTGTATATTGGATGTGCCTGAAACTAGGTGCACTGCTTAGTTTTAGACACAAGTTGTTGAAAGGTATAATCACATACAGTACCTCATTTGGTTTATAATACAATGTGCAATTTTATATATATTTTAAGACAGTAAATTATATATGGGTAATGAGTTGTTAAAGTGCATTAGACTGTCTGAAATACATAAACCGTACAGTATTGGATTTGTAGAAGGTAGGTAATCTTGTCATCACAGTTTTCTAATACAGTACAGTATATTAGTTAAATACATCTACAAAAGTATAAGTTTTAAGTACTATAATATTTTTTTCAATTTCCAGATGCAAGGAATTCATGATGAAAGATCTCTACACTTTTGACAGTTCAGAGGAAGCAGCAGTTACCACCTATAATAAGATATGTGGCGCCTACGACAGAGTTTTTCAAAGAATTGGTGTTCCGTTCTTAAAAGGTCTATGTTCATGATCTTTTTCTTGTAAATGTGTTAGTTACACTTTCGATAATCATACATTCATTAACATAATGTTTTTTGTTATATATCAGAGTATAGTTTTCATACTTTAATATGGCACTTGCACTAATAAGACAGTTAGGTGTAATAAATTGTTTTGGGTTAGATAAATAATGTCCAGCTGGGTCTTAGTAATATACAATTGAAAGCATATTTTTACAGTGACACCTGACAGATTCTCACAGGTCACAATGAATAGAGGATTGACTGAGGGAAAGAATAACAAGTAATCTGGTTTCCTTCTTTCTTCCCTTTAGTGGGATTATAAAGTGGCAGGAACTTAAAGAACTCACAGTAGTTTGTATCACATGAGTCTACAAGAGGGTTTTGGCATATGGCCCGAAGCCCCTCTGGTACTGGAGACACGTACAGTAATGGATCACTTGGCGTCAAATCCTTAACCCTGATTCTATTGAGTGGGAGCAAAAAGAATTATCTCAGTCTATGTTATATCAAGGCCCTGTGGTGTTGGAAGACTCTGCCAGGGGTGATTTAGAGTACTGGATCCTATAAGTCACTCAGGTCATCGTTTTGGTCATACTGTACACTGGGATTTAAGTTTTTAATCTTGTAATTGAGAGCTGAGTTAGAGTTAAGAGTTCTGACAACACTTTATTTCCACAGTTGCCGGGGACTGTGGTAACATTGGTGGTAGTTTCTCACATGAATACCATTACCAGGCGGCAATAGGAGAAGACACTCTGCTACTTTGTGAGGCTTGTGGTGTTTCAACCAATGCTGAGCTGGTGACGAACTCTGATGATGCTTCCTGTGACAAATGTGGTAATCACATGACTAAGACAGCAGGAATAGAGGTACTGTACTGTGTGCCATGTTCCTGTTATTTTCTCTTTTCATTGATCACATGGATTATGTAGTATAGTATTTATGACTGATTATGTATATCATTGAGAAAATTTTTGTACAACTAAAAAAGTTTAATTTGGATTTTAATTGTAGAATGAAAAATCTGTCGAGTACTATGTGAAAGTGGAGAGCTTATATGTTTTGAATGTACACAGTAATTACTAGCAAAATTATATATATTAACACATAGTTTCATGTAACTGTCTAAAAAAAGTATGTATGCAATGATTTGGTAAATATACAGAGATACAAGTTTAGTCGTCTATATAAATTGTGGTTGGCTTGTACACAAATGAGGATAATTTGGTACAAAAGGCCAAGATGGTAAATATTATTCTGTGGACCAACCATACATCAACAGTTTACAGATCATGCATTTCTTCTTTATCGTATAATGGTGATTCATATTTCAATGTTTTATTTGTCATAGGTAGGACACACCTTTCTCTTGGGAACAAAGTATTCTGGACCACTGAAAGCTTCTTACCAGAATGAGAAGGGTAAGCCGGAGCTGCTCCAGATGGGGTGTTACGGCCTTGGAGTCTCCCGTATTATGGCAGCAACAGTGGAGGTACTGTCTCAGGGGGACTGTATCAGATGGCCTTGGGTCCTGGCACCATTCAAAGTCTGTTTAATTAGTCCAAAGGTAAGAGCATAATAAGGTGGATGCTGTACTGTAGCTCTCTATGTTTTGAATGAAAGTAACATTGTAATTGAATTATTTGGATTAATAGAACTGTCAACATTTTGTATATGAAATAAGTCCAAATCTAGTTATAAAGCCATGAATAACACAAAAGATTGTTGTTGAATAAGGTAAACTTAAAGTTTTGGAGGCATTACTTTATGAAATCTTGTACAGTATATGTAAAAATTACTTTTTTATTTCTAGTGTGATTCAATTGTATAAATTATCATGATGACTGTAATAGTATCCTCTGGAATTAATTTTTTTATAGATTAAAAGTTGTTATATACATCAAGATTCATAATAAAAAGTAAGAGGTGAAATACTGCATTTAGTGCTACTATAGTGCACAGTCTACATAATGTTTAGGTTAAGTCAGGTTAAGTTAGACTAAAGATATCTTTGTAGACCGCATGCTATAGTATCACCAATATTTCCCTCTATGCCTTGTGGGTGTTTGAGTTTCATCTAGTGACATATAACACCACATAACACATACTGGGGCCTGAGTGTATTATGAGAGCTATCATGGTAAAGGGCACCAGGATCACCCTTCCATATATGCAGATTTTTTCTATTTGTTAAGTTGTTGACATTAATAACCTTATGAATATTTAATTATTATATATTTTTATCTTCTTTATTTCTCTCTCCGTGACAGAAAGGAAGTAAGGAAGCGAGTGCTGTGTCTTGGGTGGCTCACTTAGCTGACGTCATCAGTTCTATACCAGGTTTTGAAGATGATGTAATAGTAGACGACAGAGACACACTCACTATTGGGAAACGTGTGATGAAAGCAAAGGAAGCCGGATACCCCTTGATTATTGTTGTGGGGAAGGCAGCGTGTCAAGATATACCGCTGTTTGAAGTTATTAATACTAAAAACAATGACTCACAGATTTTGTCACATAAACTCTTGAGTGGATATTTAAGAGAAATATCAAGGGAACAATGATATTATTTATATGAAGTTTAAATGTATATAGTTAATTTTTATACAAGTTTACATTGATTCTGTATGAGGATAGACACTGCTGGTATAGAAATGATGCAAGACTAAATTCTATCAACAGCTTGTAAATTTTGTTGAACAGATGGCCATTATCATAATATGTGGAGTCCACTTATACTGTACTTTCAGAGGTTAACAGTTTAGGACAGTTTCCCTTCATATGGAAAGAGGTTAAATGAAACACAAGTTTGGCAAGATACCTAACAGACAACTTTTGGACAAATACTGTGCCATCTTGTGTAACTTCAGCAGTCATCTGTATTTACTGTGTTGAGTGGATTTGTAAAGTTGTGTCATTCCTGAACATTGTTTATAGTGGACAGATGGTGGTGTGGTAGTGAAGGAAACATGACAATGAGTCGCAGCTTTAATATTGATTTCGGGAATAAACCTCCATCTCCTGGTCATATTTCCTTTACTACCACACTACCATCTGTCATTTCTGTCAGTCTTTATATTAATTTACAATCAATAAAATTTTGTAAATATAATGTTTTGGAACCTTATACAATTATATATTAGCTTTTTACTTTACTTTTATCCTCTTCGCCACTGATCGGCTTGTTAGCCGCCCGGGCGATCGGTCACGTCTCTGTCACGCACTGTTGACAAATACTGGACATGCACCGGCTCCTGAATGTACCTGAACCCACTCTAGTGTTAGTAAAGTCTTGTCTTGAAAGAGCTCACACTCGGTGCCGTCACAACACTCTGGTAGATTGTTCCAAGAGTTTACAACCCTCACTCCGAAAAAGTTTGCCCTCACAGTTTTCTGGACTTGCAGCTTCTTCAATCTTGAGCTGTGACCCCTTGTGGGGCGAGCGTCCGCCAGCTCCAAGTAAGGACACTCAACTGAGTAGTGCCCCCTGAGATGCTTATACACCTCAACTATGTCTCCCCTTGCCCGTCTGTAGTATAAGCTAGGCAAGTTCAGGTGCTCCAATCTCTCAGGGTAGCTGAGGTGCCGAAGTGCAGGCACCAGTCTGGTGGCCCTCCTTTGAACATTTTCAACCAACTGACAGTCCCTAGCGGTTTGAATTTTCTTGGTGGACAGTGGACAAGTCAAGAACATCAATAGCGACCCTGAAAATTGTGTCCTGGGTTGGAGTCCTGGCTTGGGACACTCTGAGAAGGGTGTCATCCAGTGTGACCCCTACCAAATGTCACAAGTTCCCTCCTGCACCAACACTGGATAATATAGTTCATAACAAAGTAATAGACAACTGACCAACTACCTGCATATCTAGTGAGCTGGTAAGTGGTGAAATGATAAAATAACATAGGTATTTGGTTTCATCATGCTCCCCCTCCTCACCCCAGAGTCCTTAGAGGATGACACAACCATACTCAGTCCACCCAAACTTTTCCTTCCCTGCACTTTGTTCATAATAAAATTACTCTACATGTCTTAAGTGTGTGGTTAACTGTTTGATACATGAACATGTGACTAGACATGAAAATTAAGGGCTGGTAAGTTGTGAAATGATGGGTATGATAATTGATAGGACTGGATTAGATAACTACAGTACTTATACAGTATATATTGCATTCACTGTATGTAAAATAATAAAATATAACAGATAACAGAGCATTCTAGGCATGAAAATTTCTTTAGATTAAGGGAGTTTACACATTTATCTATAGTATATTTTTTTTTTGATATTTGACTCAAAACTGTGTTCATAAAATGGGCATCAGTTAAAGTTCAGGTAGGCAATAATTAACCTAAAGATAAATCACCAACATGAACATTTTAATAATAAATTTATAATAATACAAATATTTCACTATAAAAAAAATCATTAATTTCCGGTGTATTGAAGGATTTAAGAGCAGGACATCGTCTGCCTTCAGTTGGTGTGGGGGGGTTATCACGTCTCTCTCACCCCTATAACCTCACCTATTTACTGTATATAACTGTGAGTATCATTATATTTTTGTGTTATAAGAGTGTCACATAATATAGCCCTTGTTTAAAAGATATTTATATGTTAGTGTAGGTTTATCATTGACTCGTGTGTTTGTAGTTTTGGTTGAGGTGTTATAATTCCTGTTTTAAATGTGAGGGAATGAAGGTCAGCTGTTATTTGTGTCTTTTCAACCATCATCAGGAGACAGATAAATTATATAATACTAGAAGTGAGGATTAGGTTATAGGGGTGTAGGTGGTACACTAGCAACGAGTGTATCTCATGTGTAAGTCAAGGTTTACCAGACTCCTATTTATTGCTTTACTAACACAAGATAGATCATTATTCTCTCCTTGTTATCCCACACTGCTTGAAATTGTTTTTGTATTCTTGAAGTAAGATGTTCCTCAACAATTGACAACCTTGAAAATGTTACATCAGATCATGGAGACAGTATTGCAGTTCCATTGTCTTAACCAGGGGTCACCAAACTTTTTTCACAGTGGGCCGGATAACTGAAAGAATGACGAGCGTGGGCCGCATAATCATTCTGTTCAATACTTGCAAGCCAGAACGAAAGCCATGGAAACCATGGTAACGTCAGAGCGTAGGCAGAGCTACCACGGCGGGCCTGATGAACTGACGTCGCGGGCCGCCCGCGGGCCGTAGTTTGGTGACCCCTGGTCTTAACGAACTAAGGTTATACAGTATGGTCAAATTTTAGTTTCGGTCCCTATGTTTTTCCAACGTTTTTTTAAGTATTTTTAATAATTTGGATCTAACCTAACCAATCTAACCTAACCAAACTAACCTAACCAATCTAACCTAACCAAACTAACCTAACCAAACAAACCTAACCAAACTAACCTAACCCAACTAACCTAACCAACCAACCAAACAAACCTAACCAAACTTAACTTAACATAACCTGACCACAGAACCCAGGGACTAGTATATATAACCTAACCTAAATTTCTCAAGTTTCCCAGATGACCGAAACTGAACTAATACATAATTTACTGTATTTATGATAAAATGTTTAAATGAAAACCTTATCATTGAGAAAAATCGTCCTTATACACATTCTTGTTGTTTTCCCTCGGTCATTAAGAGGTGTTTTATATCTATCTTACATTGATCTTCCATCTGTTTCATCAGGTAAATCATCTACCAGTATAAATTCTAGGCGTAGGTCTTGTATCTTTTACATATTTATTCATAGGTCACAATATTATTCATTATATACAGTACTAATAGATATGGTTAAGAATGTCCAAACTTATTAAAGATATGTTATATTACTCTTAGGAATTGTTATGGTAATACAGTGAGGCAAAATAATCACATGTACAGTACAGTAAAGAACCAAAATAATTCACAATGGTAAATAACGTTGAAGTGTATCTTTTTATATCCCTGCCATTGTTAGTGAGTTTGAGATAACGTCATGTCTAACTTTAGTGACTTTGCTGAGCCACACATGGGGTCGGTGTTGCTCAGGTTGTGCTGGGAACCTGATGGCATTGCTATATTTTCCCATATTTTTTGGTTTTCTGTAAGCAAAGAAATTATTTCTGAAATTTACCTAAATGGGCAGTTTTGTATGAAGTAAGGTAAGGCAAGCTGATAAAACTTTGGTATTTTACTAATTTTTTTTTTTTTTTTACGGGGAATAGCCCACCCAGGCGCAGGTTATTTACCCACAACAGGACCTACGGGGTGAAAAATAAGAGTAAAAAGAAATAAAAAAATAGAAGAGAAAATGTTTATATTAATCTACACCACGAAGATGCCCGAAAACCAGCTTATAGAAGTGACACAGATTGTATGAGTAGGGAAACACAGAAGAAGGCAGAGCATTCCACAGTTTGGCTGTGTGAGGAAAGAAGGAGGTACTATAACGGGTTATTCTAGTGTGACCGACATCCACAGAGAAACGGTGGGCACCGCGGGCAAGACGTGTGTTACGAGCCCACGGCCTTGCCGGCGGTACATTGCCCATTAAAGTACCTGTAAAAGAGAGAGAGTGAAGCAACATTGCGGCAAAGGGAAAGGGAAGAAAGATTATCAACTAAAGGAGAGTTAATAAGACAAAATGCCTTTGATTCCACCCTATCTAACAGTTGGACAGAAGAAGAGCCACCCCAGATATGAGAGCAGTACTCCAAGTTAGGACGAATGAATCCCTTATATACTTGAAGCAACTGCTCAGGAGTGAAGTAGCGACAGCATCTGTACAGCATTCCCAGCTTTCGGGAGGCAGCTTTAGCAATGTTGCAGAAGTGAAATGAAAGATGGAAGTTCTTAAAAATGTTTATGATGTAGTATGGTAGAGTGTCATGTTATCAGAGTGTAGCTACAGTATTGTAGTAAACTATCAGTCGCCATAATTATTCCTTCCTTAAGATCTGAAAGCTTCTACATTACTTTTGAGAATTACAGTTAATGTACTGTAAATGTACAGTATATTGTAAAAGTGATTTTTTTTCTTCCTTGCACTTGTTTGGGAAACCCTTACATGTATGATGCTGTTCTCCCCTTTATTGTATGCTGCTCTTTTTACTTATTTTTACTAGGTAATAGGTTTAATTTTTATGGTTGTCATTATAATTAAGGAAAATTATATGAAAAACAAGGACACTTTTGCCTGGGTAAGAAAATATTTATAAGTAGCCATAATTCTCCCATAACCAGACTAGACATCAGTTTGGTTCAGGGAGACTTCACCATTTATATATGCAATAAAGTCTTTTACTTTTTACAGGGTGATGAGGTGATGTTTATTACTATTAGACATTGGTAAATAAATGACACACACCTCCCATGGTATGGTTAAACCTACTCAACACTCTTCATAAAGAGTTGTACACAATATTGCTCGGCCAGGATGCTGCGAAATGCTACTCGCTGCCTCCATCCGGCGGTTAAGCAGGTAATTCTATTTCACGGGTTGTCTTTAATTTCCATAAACTTATACAATATTGAAATATTCCTCAACTAATGGTTTAGGGAAATATTTTTGTTTAACTCAGATTAATTATTACAGTAGTACAGGTATTATTATTTTTATTATTTGTTATTAATTATTATTATACTTTCAACAGGCATCATTCAGGAGTCAGTATACGAGATATATGTTGAAGAATGTTTATCTTTGTCCTCACCGGAGTATTAGTCACCATCTCCTGGCAACAAATGGTCAGTACTTGTGTCTCTATACAGTACAGTAGTTTTAGTATATACTCCTCACATTTTCTGGTAGGGGAATTTTTATTTACATTCTTTATGCCAGAATATTTGTGGTGTTTTTCACTACATAGCACGAGTTTGACGGTCATGTCCCCATAGACTTATTTGATGTATGACAATTGAGCATCATCATAGGATTCTTTTAATGATTATAGACTCTGGTATTTAAAGGTTTATCAGTTTTAATACCCTTACAATTGTTTTCTAATACCTTTAACTTATCAAAATTAGAAAGTTTAGTACAGTACTGTACACACTACAGTACTAAATCAAAATTACAAATTGGCCTCTGTTACTGTACATTAATAATTGGCCTCAATTACTGTACATTAACTTCTATAATTTTAAAGTTTGTCTTAAGTTTTCTATCTTGATGACCAGGTGGCTCCTGTTGAGGGGAGCCAGGACACAGCACCCCAAACTGTTAGCTGGAGCTGATCTCTCTATTGCCCATCCCTCTCCTTCCTTACTGTCTTACCCTTACCCTAAGTAAAGGTTGTCCTCTCGTGCCAAGAGATCTTTTTGACACTTGTGTATGTAACCATTACACACCAGCTCTGGCTTCCATCATCAGAGTGAATCTGTTTACTGATGTTAAGTCTTGTACTCCATTATAGTTCTGTGCGAAGGAATAGTTATGGAGTGTGGCAGCCAAGTGGATATAACACTCAACTCCTGTTGTAAGGGTCACTGGTTTGCACCCAATGTACCTGCAGTTCACTCAGCTGTGAATGGTTACTTAACATAAAGGTTAGAGAAGTGGTGAGGAGAACACTACCCTGGCAGCATGTACAGTACACACATGTAACACAACACATGGTGATACAGTACCAGAAAATATTCCCGATACACAACCGGGAGACGATACGTATACTTCTGAAAATATACCACGACACATTCTGAATTCTGGTTATTGGAGATTTCCGGTATCTTGTATTCCGTCGTCGAGAGATCTTACTTAATACTGTTTGAATGATGATGTGTTTGTTCCACTCTGGTGTATTGTACAGTGGGAAGTTGTGTGTTATACTATGAGTTTTAGTAGATACAGATGAGAAATCAATCAGTTTCATCCTCATATTATGGATAATTCTGTACAGTATAAATTTTACTTTTGTATAGATGTAACAACTGAGGTTGTTAGTCCTCTGAAAGATTGTTCCTTGGCTACCTGCATGTTTTGGATATGTTTCTGTTTCCCAATCTTGCTGTGAACAGTGACTGAATTTAGATGGGTATCAATAATTCAGTAGAATTTGGTGTACTGTATGTATCAGTATTAAGGGTGAGACATATGTCACTTGAGTGAGAATACCTGTAAATATTTTAATGTTTGGCTGTAATGATTTGGCGACACTAATATTTAAATAAACTATATGTAGTAGTGAGTTGACCAGCTCACAACATGTGTATAGTATATTATCTAATATTATTCTTCACTTTGTGATTTTGGAATTTGGCAGATACTTTCATGACAATAAAGGAAATGTATTCTTAGATATCATTCAAATTGGCAGACAAAAGTCTTTTTTGTTCCAGGTTTTATTTTAGTATTTTCTGCAGACACACAAAGTGTGAAAATTAATTGAAATAATTTAGTGAAGTTTGCAGGTACTTTAAGGACAATAAGGGGATTACAGGCAAACCCCATTATTCATAGCCTCGGTATTCGTCACCCCGTTTATCCGCAATCAATTTATTGTTGCCCATTTCCAATATTTACAACGGTTGCCCCGTTTATTCGCAAATTTTTACGAGCAAAAATTTTGAACAGCGCGCCTCAACCATAGCGTAGGACAGCGTGTGTACGTGTATACGTATTCCTCCGCCATACGCTCGCCTCGGTCTCACACGTGCTGGCGTGTGTTTTGTGTGATCTCGCAATGCCTAAGGGACCAGCTCCTAAAACTCCCAGCAATGTTGCTGAGAGATCACGCGTGGCAGTTACGTTGGACGTGAAATTGGATATCATAAAAAGACATGAACAACCCGGCTTCCTCTCACCCCAGTAAACCTTCACCCTCTCCCCTAATGCCAACTTCAGCAAGCAAGCAACACAGCACATCAGAGGTAAATTAACAGTCTACATTTAAAACTTACCTCACACACCTACGCACATAAACATTCAAACACTCACACACCCAACATGTAAAGTATACTGTACTTTTAAACATATACGCCTAATAAACTCAAAATGTTTGTTATTGATGTTTATTATGCCCTTGTTTCTTTATTTATTTTATGTTCTGTATGTAGTGAGTAAAACAAATGTTAAAATCTGACGGCCGTGACCACCCATATCCTCCTTATTTACATTATTTCTTATGGGAGAAATTGATCCGCTATTCACAGTTTCGATATTCTCAACGAGCTTCATGCCCGTAACCTTTGTGATAAGTTAGGCAGCCATGTATACCAGTCATATATTAGTTTAGTTTAATTCAAAATGGTGGGTTTGTCGTCTATGTTATGTACACGTGACATCTTAGTGAATCTCACACCATTATTACACTTAGTCTCAAGTGAGAAAACACTCTGTACAGTACTGGGTTATACTGTATCTTTGTTCTGTAGACCAAGGTTCAAGGTAAGGGTCATCATGACATAAGTTGTTGTTTATATTTACTGTAGGTGGTGGCTGATAGCTGGGGTCATCTTATCATTACAGTATAATCTTGATAGTCTTTTGTAAACATCTATTTTATGTTCTCGGTGTGACGTGTGAGACAACCTTCTTGTCATACATTGTACTGGGTAATTACTGTGTTTTTACCAGTTATTTGTGTAAATACTGTATGACCAAGGGAGCCATAACGTACACAGAGAAATTTGAGGGATGAAATCATTTTGTTTTTAGGTGATTTATTTAAAGTGCAGCAGTTTTATTATACAGTAGTTTGTGTATTTGCTGTAATTACTCTCCCCAAAACAGACACATTGATTATTTCATTCTTTGGTATTTAGTGCAGTATAGAGTATAAAGATTTTATTTTTGTTCACTTGTGAAAAATTAACATGATGTGTTAATGTTAACTCTATCAACAATGGCTTATTATACTAACGAGTTGTTTTCATGCTAATTTACTTTTAACTACAGTACTGTTGATTATATGAGAAGAAAACCTTGATATCCTCTACCTTCCCTTCATCTAGGAGGGGAGTGTTAAGTATGGGTGATCAGCCAATTGACACACAGCAGCTGGCATAACTTATTGTGTAGTTATATAAGGGGTAAAATGTGACCACTTCCCATACATCATATTTAGCATAAGAAAACTAACTTCACTTTAATGATATTGGATTTTGATTGGATTTTTCTAACTCAAGATTTCACATCATTGAGACCTGGTGTGTGGCAGTTAAGGGAGGATGAGGAGGGCTGTTAGGTGAGGTGTAAGGGGTTATGTCAGGGCTGTTAGGTGAGGTGTAAGGGTTAGGGTCAGGGCTGTTAGGTGAGGTGTAAGGGGATAGGGTCAGGGCTGTCAGTCATCTTATGGTATTATAAATTCATTGCACTTCTTTCTTGACCCACATAAAGGGTTTGGTCTCCTTGATGTACAGTCACCCAAAAAATCCTGTCGGGAACCACGAACCCCGAGATTCAGATTCGTGAACCCGAAGCAGCAGACACTGATGCATTATTCTGTCCATAAATGCTTCGGATTCAAGAGTCTGAATCTCGGGGTTCATGGTTCGCGACAGGACTTTTTTGGATGACTGTACAACAAAGAGACATGTGGACGGATTGTTATTTTGTTACAGGTAGTCTTAGTATCTTGACTGTAAGTGGCCACCGTAATTATGACATGTCCTCAAGCTGGTGATAACAAGATGTATTTGTTTATCTGTCTGGACTTCAAGGACTTTGTAATCTCTAAAGTTGCCAAGTTATACATTTTTTCAGTGTTTCTTTATTATAAACAACCCATTAAGATATTATTAACTAGATTATACAAAAGAATTATACATCTATGATATATTTTAGATAGAATTATGTGTATTTAGTGTTTGTATGTTAATGAATGGTGTTATAGATTGTTTATCACTTAACTATGGTATCTGGGATCCTTAGGTGTATTGTAAGTGCCAAGGAACCTTTAACCAAGAACTTTAGTCATATCTGATATTTGTTCAGTCTTGTTTATGGTGTGGTTCAGTGAACATAGTGAGAGTGTTACAGTGATCAAGAATAATTTGCTTATAATATTTCTTAGTAAAGAAAATGTTTTTGAGTTACCTATCATGTATTTTTATAATACAATATCGTTAAATAAAATGGAACTCTTTAATGCTTTTCAGAGAACTTAGGCAAAATTTGAAAAAGTTGTTTTTTTAAGCTGCAGAGGTGTCTTGATTGACAGCCAATACTGTTTCAGCAAGGTAGTTTATATGAGAGTTTTACATTTAATAAATAGAAGATTCAGGCTCAAGATCCATATTTATGGTTAAGGAGATAAAAAGAGTGCCTTGGGGTCCCTTTCCTCCCCAGAGCAAAGTCCTTAATCAGCAGGAATTATGGCTTTGAATTACACTCTGTTATGTGGTGAGTGTGCCCGTGTGAGCTCTCTTGAGAATGGCAAGTCAGACTAAGGTTCACCGCTGGTCTCAGAGACAGCTACTGAATTTAAACACATTAACTTGTTGGGCACCAGGTAGTACAGTACTATATATTGATGACTTACAGGGAGGTAGTTTCCTTCAGGATTATTTCTCATACTATCAAGCATTGTACATCTTTTAAGAATATGCATATCTTGCCCAGGATGTGTGTGGCAGTATCTGTCTTCCAGAGGTCACTTACTTATCTCCTCAGTCTTCTTGTAATTTTTTGCTTTACCTTTAAACTATTCATTACTTTTGTCCTTCAGGCACTTGGCACCTGAAAACTCAGTACCAGAGTCCACACAAACACCACCACAGGCCATTTACCATAGCCAGGATGACTGGTGGTAGTATTTTCCAATCTTCAACAAGTCTTGGGGTTACTCCCTTGCCATTATGGGCTCTTCCCGATACTACATTTAAGGAATGTCACGTTCGTCTGTACTCCACCAAGCCGCCCTCCGTGCCTTCATCACCAGTTGGTAAGTTGAGTTACTTGTTACAACAACTGTACAGTATTATGGGGGCACCTGAGGTTTATTCTGTTTCTCATTATAGTTACACTGATGAATTTGCCTTTGTAGGAGAAGGTATTTTTCTCTATCAGTATTACAAACACACTTGGTATACTGTACTGTATGATGTACACAGCTCACCTAAAGAGTATTCTTCTAATATTGATGATATAATGTTGTTGACAGTGAAAATTTGCTTTTAAGGAATTTGAGGCATAGTTACAGTATTGACAAATTTTCCCTTATCAATTGAAAACCTTTGTTGGTTGTGGGAAAATCTAGAGAACAGAAAAGTTTTCTACATACAACCAGTATAAATCTTATCAGTGATTTAAAGTTGGATGATTCACCCAGAGTTTTGTGACAGTCAGAGATACTGTATAACTCCAAGTATTTACTCAAGTAAATAGATAATAAAAGTTGTATTTTAGAGAATAAGTATAGCAGTTGAGTGTGTTGTTTGTGGTGGTTTTAATATGAAAGCTTGACAACCCAATTTTGTGTGAAAAATTATAATGAAATGTGAGGTTTAGAATTCTATGTACAGTAGCTAAAACAACTATCTGTGCAGGTGGGGGTCGATATGCTTAAAAATTTTACGTGTGACTGGTGACAGCCCTCATATACCCAAATATATCGTCCATGGTCTCATATTGTTTCCCACAAAGTATGCACACATAGTTGTTTTAGCTACTGTACAATATAACTTTCTATGAAATGGTTGATACTATGTGTGTGTTAAGTGTTCCTTGATGTTTCTGTATCTGTGCTCTGATCATTTGTCCCCTTAATTGAGGTTTGTTTTCTTCAGTTATTCCACCTACTGTGTGTGCAATGGAGAAAGATATTAGATAGGAGGATTTAAAACTGTAATCACACTTAAACTAGTAGAAGTGTGTAGGCATCCACACACACACACACACACACATGCATTTATTAAGTGTTTAGAAGCTCTTCCTCATTATGGCAGTCAGTGTCTGTCATGCCAGGTCTTATAAAATCTTAAAAATTATCTTTCATATTGGTAAATAAAAAGCTATAGATTAAATGCTTTTACATTTATTCATAGTTTGGAGGATGGTATTTTTACTTTGAACAAATGTATAACTTTCTTGATATTACATTATTTTTCACCCTTTACAAATGAGTGCCACAATTAATATTACTTTATTTATTACCATTAACAAATGTATAACATGCTCTATATTACATTATTTTTCACTTTTATCAAGATGAAAACCACAATGAAACCAAGACCTCAGGTTCCTCGGGAGAAAATGACGGCAAGAAATACGTACAAGCTGGAGGATTATCAAATAAGGAGAGAGACGAGAAGAAGATGTCTTTAGTACAGAAGTTTAAGCTTATGTATAAACAATACTGGTATGTGTTGATCCCTGTACACATTGTGACCTCCGTAGTCTGGTATGGCGCGTTCTTCATAGCCGCCAAGAGGTAATGTGTGATGTTATTGTTGTCTACTGTACTGTATATTGAGTGATTTATAAAGTGTATTATATTTATACTAAACTGAACTCATTCTATATTGAACTTCTAGCTAATATATATTGGCTTGTACAGTCATCCAGAAAAGCCCTGTTGCCTCTCCTGGTGAACCACAAACACCCAAGATTCAAACTCATGAACCTGAAGCAGCTTACTGAATAATGCATGAGTGTCTTCTGCTTCGGGTTCACGGGTCTGAATCTCTGGGTTCGTGGTTCGGCAGGAGAGGCAACAAGACTTTTTTACGGGACTCAACATAAACTATAATTGGCTAATGGGCATATACAGCCATTTGACATATAAATATTTCACAAGACTATGTTTTACCCTGGTTGGATATTTGCAGTGGTGTTGACATAGTTCCAATATTGGAGAAGTTGGGGGCGGGAGAAAAGATTTTATCGCATTTACAAAACAGTAACGCCGGTTATTATGCTATTGCCTACGCCATGTACAAAATTGCCACTCCTGCGAGATATACCATCACAATAGGTACGTGCTAACGAGATTCTGACTGTATTTTTTTCAGTTTAAAATGATGACCATATAGAGTCTATTTATTCCTAGTAAGTTTTATATGAGTACTGGATGAAGGATGAAATTAGTATGTTTAATTTAATGGTAGATGGAAGGAGGTAAAGGAGATGGAGGAATGGAATGAAAGGAGATGGAGGAATGGAATGAAAGGAAGATATTTTGCTGGTTGGTAATACTGAGTGTGTGAAACAACAAAGAGAATTCCATATTTTGAGAGCCTGTTGTGGGAAGGTCTTTACCACCATATTAGAATCCATCTTTTACAAATAGTGATAAAAAACGATTACCAACACAACCCATATACAGTATATTTATTACCTTGAACAAATACTAACACTCCATAACCCATATATATATATATTACCTTGAACGAATACCAACACTCCATAACCCATATATATATTACCTTGAACGAATACCAACACTCCATAACCCATATATATATTACCTTGAACGAATACCAACACAACCCATATATATTACCTTGAAGAAATACCAACACTCCATAACCCATATATATATTACCTTGCTTTTAAACTGATCCATAGTGTGTTAAAACTGCCTCCTTTCTGTTCTGTTATGTTATCCATTATTCCACCATCCAACAGTACTGTAATCTCAAACACTCATAATTTACCCATTATTGAGTTCCTATCACTATGTTCCTGTATTCAGTATAGCTCCTTAGTGTATCATTCTCACCACACAGATTATCATACCCATAGTGTATCATTCTTACAGATTATCATACCCATAGTGTATCATTCTTACAGATTATCATACCCCTAGTGTATCATTCTCACAGATTATCATACCCCCTAGTGTATCATTCTCACAGATTATCATAACCCTAGTGTATCATTCTCACCACACAGATTATCATACCCCTAGTGTATCATTCTTACAGATTATCATACCCCTAGTGTGTCATTCTCACAGATTATCATACCCCTAGTGTATCATTCTTACAGATTATCATACCCCTAGTGTATCATTCTTACAGATTATCATACCCCTAGTGTATCATTCTCACAGATTATCATACCCCTAGTGTGTCATTCTCACAGATTATCATACCCCTAGTGTGTCATTCTCACAGATTATCATAACCCTAGTGTATCATTCTCACCACACAGATTATCATACCCCTAGTGTATCATTCTTACAGATTATCATACCCCTAGTGTATCATTCTCTGAATTATCATACCCCACATTCTGGTGTCCCCTAGTGTATCATTCTCACAGATTATTATACCCCCTAGTGTATCATTCTCTCATTGATTATATCCCCTAGTGTATCATTCTCACAGATTATCATACCCCTAGTGTATCATTCTCACCACACAGATTATCATACCCCTAGTGTATCATTCTCTGAATTATCTAGTGTAATCCATTCTCACAGATTATCATACCCCTAGTGTATCATTCTCACAGATTATCATACCCCTAGTGTATCATTCTCACAGATTATCATACCCCTAGTGTATCATTCTCACAGATTATCATACCCCTAGTGTATCATTCTCACAGATTATCATACCCCTAGTGTATCATTCTCACAGATTATCATACCCCTAGTGTATCATTCTCACAGATTATCATACCCCTAGTGTATCATTCTCACAGATTATCATACCCCTAGTGTATCATTCTCACAGATTATCATACCCCTAGTGTATCATTCTCACAGATTATCATACCCCTAGTGTATCATTCTCACAGATTATCATACCCCTAGTGTATCATTCTCAATTATCAGTGTATCATTCTCACAGATTATCATACCCCTAGTGTATCATTCTCACAGATTATCATACCCCTAGTGTATCATTCTCACAGATTATCATACCCCTAGTGTATCATTCTCACAGATTATCATACCCCTAGTGTATCATTCTCACAGATTATCATACCCCTAGTGTATCATTCTCACAGATTATCATACCCCTAGTGTATCATTCTCACAGATTATCATACCCCTAGTGTATCATTCTCACAGATTATCATACCCCTAGTGTATCATTCTCACAGATTATCATACCCCTAGTGTATCATTCTCACAGATTATCATACCCCTAGTGTATCATTCTCACAGATTATCATACCCCTAGTGTATCATTCTCACAGATTATCATACCCCTAGTGTATCATTCTCACAGATTATCATACCCCTAGTGTATCATTCTCACAGATTATCATACCCCTAGTGTATCATTCTCACAGATTATCATACCCCTAGTGTATCATTCTCACAGATTATCATACCCCTAGTGTATCATTCTCACAGATTATCATACCCCCTTGTTTTTCTCAAAGCTTCCCTCATGAGGACTTATAGATCAGAAGCAGCTGTGATATTAAGCCTCTTCTCTCTCCTCCTGTAGGTGGAACAACAATAGCCATCAACTACCTGAAGAAGTACGGCTACATAAGACCCGTCCCGTCGTCCGAGAAGCTCAAGGAGATGTACGAAGGTAAAAGGGAGGAATTGATTGAGAAGAAGGAGGAAATAGTTGGGAAATACCAGGAGAAGAAGGGAGAGATGGTAGACAAATACCAGGAGAGGAGAGAAGAGGTGGTGGGGAGGTATCAGGAGAGGAGAGAAGAGGTGGTGGGGAGGTATCAGGAGAGGAAAAATGAAATGGTGCAGAGGGTAACTGACAAGAGGAAGGAACTGAGGGGAAAAGTATCAGAGAAAAGGGAAGAGTTTAAGGATAGGCTTGAGGAGAAGAGGGAGAAGCTTGGTAGTATAAGGGACAGGAGTAAGTGGAAGCCTTGGTGAGGTAAAGTAGAACATAGTTAAGATATTTTAGAAAGTGTTTAAAATGTTACAAGATTTACCATCACCACGACTGTACAATTTTTTATGCACTTATTTTGTGTTTGTGTTGTCTTTTCTGGGTATATTTATGTCTTTTTCTTGAGCTTTTTATTTAAAATTTATTTATTTATAATTTATTTTGCTTTATAATATTGTAAGTCCTTTATTTACATTGTGATTCCCGGAAAATGCAACATTAGGCGAAACACATTAAATGAAACCCTACTGTATCATTACACATCATGTATCTTGGAATTCTGTAGGTGCTGTAGTCCTCAACTTTACAGAAGGGATTCGACTTTGAAAAGTTGCCCACACTTAAATTCTGTAACACAAACCAAATTTTTCAATGGACAATTATCATTTCTTCGGGTGTGAATTTCACCAGCCATTCCTGCTTCCACCCGGTCTTACCCACATCAAAACCTTTAGTTGGTCACTTACTTGGCTACATTCAATATCTTTTAAGTTATTTCAGTGATTACTATACTGTACTGTAATGATAAAATATGTACTTACAAGAAACAGTATAAGGTAATAGTAAACACAGTATGAAACAGCTTGAAGTAGTAAACTATGCAGTGAAATAGACTCCTGACAGATTTGTTTAATGGCAATTTGTTTTTGTAAATTGATATATTTTTTTCAAATTTATACACTACGTAAAAAAGTGGATAAGTGTATTACAGCATACTAGTAAGATTAAATACATCATTAAGTTATTCCACACCACATATGACAATGGTGACTCTTCTAAAACAGTGGTTTGGCATTTTTATGCATAATCTTCAAACTCTTAGACACTTTCTTTTGACTTAGTGATTTGACCCAAACACTTAACAGTCGCCTTATCTATGCATTATGTATTTGTATTACAGTACAGGTACGTAGTTCTTAATGGGGTCACACTATTTTGTCAATGTAAGTGTGTATTATTTTAACTGTCTTGGGTGGTAAGCCAAGTTCTCTGCTGATGTCCACAGTTGATTCCTCATCACCTCTAAATGAATTATTTTCCTTGTCTTCTCTGATACTCTCATGCTTGTAGAAATTTACTTAGGTTTTAACGGGTTAAAACTCACAACAAATGCACAAGACTTAACTGGCTCCTAACCAGCGTGATGTGGTGTTGACACTGATGCCAGAGTGATAATGTTTTGCATCATTAGGACCAAAGTACAGTACAGTACAGTACTGGAGTTAACCTCTGCTTTTTACTTTAAAATTTTCAGTGTTTAAATTTAATTATGTTCCTTACTATATCAACACCATCATACCAATCCAACGTAAATATAGGACTTACAATATCTATTATTGTAGAGGTGCTGCTAGACTGTGAGAGGTTAAGAACAATTGTCTGTGGTGTAAGAAAATGCTG
Source organism: Homarus americanus (assembly GCF_018991925.1). NCBI lineage: Eukaryota > Metazoa > Arthropoda > Malacostraca > Decapoda > Nephropidae > Homarus > Homarus americanus. The sequence goes on along the minus strand of NW_024747582.1, from coordinate 1,650,773 downwards.
ATTGATTGTGCTGTGTTATGTGCATTATTCATAGAGAATTATCTTCACACATGCCTGGTGGTCTGATACTAGTACAGTACAGTATACTTGAGCCAGTACTGTATGGACTTGATGAATCAATTACTGTAAGCTCATTGATATTTGAGTTTTGATTCTTAAGTGAAACATATCTTGATGTGAACCAATTTTTGCTTTATAGTTAGAAGCTGGACACTGGCTGAAGATATGTAAATACATGATAAAAAAAATTTAATGGGTATAATGGAATAATTCTTTGCCTTGTTATTAACTTAAAACTTTTATTCCCAGAGCCATACTTTAGGAGAGATAATCTCATTTGTTTTCGTTTTTTGGCTTAAACTTTGTGAATCAGCAGTTGACTTTGTGCTCTAAGATTATCAAGAAGAATGTGGGGAACAGCCCTCCAGCCTCCTTCCCCCAGCTAGACCACCAACAGTTGTGGCTGATAGATAAAATTACGTAAATTAATCGTTGCAAACCCAGGGCGTGATAAAGTTTATATGTGGTAATATTTGTGTTGTGACAGTTGCAGTTTAGTGCTGTACAGTGGTCCCTCGGTTAACGAACACAATTCGTTCCAGAAGGTCGTTCGTTAACCGAAAATTTTGCTAACTGAAACCATTGTTTCAATGGGATTTTGGGTAATTGGTTCCTGCTCACCAAAAATTTCATTCAAACTAAAAATAAATGCAGTAAAGTACGCTTTACTTTGAGGTGTGCATGTAGAAGGCTCCTGGTTGATGATGATGATGATGATGAGGGGAATTAGAATGGGGGTGGAGGAGAAGGGAGAAGAGAAGAAAGCATTGGGGTGGAAGAGAAGTCGCCCCATGCTTCATGTCGCCATTTCACCCATAAAATTTTGGTTCACTTGGTGTAATTCAAGATTATTTTCTTTAAATCAACACTGCGCTGCATTATATATCATCAATATGTAAAATAAATTTCAAAATGACCAATAATTTGACTGGAAACAGAGAAAAAAAGCGTTTATATTGAAGAGAGAGTGAAGCAAGATGTTATCTCCACTGAAAAGACACAGAGACTGACGCCTGTATGGTGTGTTGACAGGCTGTTTGGCGCACTAAAAACTTCTTGATATTTACTAAAATAGTAAGGAAATTAAGCCCTAGAACCGATTACTGTATTGGCGGACTAATACGACAGCTAGTGTGCAAGCGAAAACATGTTGGGGGGCACTCGTAAGGAATTACGTTAACCGAAATTTTGTTAACTGAGGCGCTCGCTAACCGAGGGATCACTGTTTGTAGATGCTCGTTGGACTTGCCATGTGTATGCTTTAGCCCCTTGTACCTTGTTTATTATTATTGAAGGGTTCTATATCTAAAGTCTGTACAGGGTGTCTCAAAAAAATGCCTTACAGGTTTTTGTGGGGATCATGTGAGTGTATGTACTGTATTATAACAGCAACATTGTCCTCATATATCAACAAGTGAGGACAATGTTGCTGGTGTAGTACAGTACAGTACAAGCATTCATACTATCTCCACTAAAATCTGTATATGGTGTTTTAAAATAAGAATGTTTAAGATGTTTAAAGGAATAAGATTCTGTAATGCAAAGAGAGTTACAAGTTGCATAAGCTGTAATCCAGTGATGAGGAAGATCCCATCTAGAGTCATCTCGGGCATAATACAGTACAGGGTTATTTTATTCAAGAACCTTAAATGACTATAATATTATATTTTAGGATGTGCAATAGACAGGAACCTAAAATTAGTAGGAATGAAGACTGGTCGTGTTATTACCAAGATTATTTATATTCTTTTCAAGGATCATATTACTCACATGCACACTTTTTTATTTCTCACTTCCTGTACAGTTCATTGATGACTGTAAAGTTTTCAGCAGGAGACTGCTTACCGTACTGCCTTAACTGAGGATTATGCGACATATTGTGCAGGGGGCTATACATTATTGTTGCAGTAGACATAACCTTGAACAGTGCAAGGCAGAAAGTCTGGCTGTCTGTGTGCATAAATGGTAGTTTAGTCACTGGGTAGTGTTCATTTTCAGTAGGTCAGCCATTCTTGTTTGTGAAAAATTCTTTGTTTCAGTTGTACAGGAGCAAATCTTTTCAAAATCTTATTTACAAAATAGTTAACAAGAGAGTATTTATAAGAATGTTTTTTATTATTATTTTCATCATTGATAAAATTTATTAAAAATATACAATAGATTTAAAAAAGAAATAATAATGGAATAGATAAAAGATCATGATAGAGACACAACATAGTAAAAAACTTTAATATAATTGATAACATAAAGTATAATGTAAAAGTAAATATATTTATGTGGGGAGAAAAATTAGATGAAAAATGGTTCAGTATATTATTGAAACATATACAGTAGAGTCGTATCCCAGTAAAAAATACAACAGGCAATGATACGAAATAATGTAATTGAAAAATGTGTACCATATTGATAATATTAGTGTATTCTTCCCATTTTATTAGTTATGACACTGTACAGTTTACAGATGAAGTAGATACTGTACCCTCAAAAATTTGCATTACACTGTACAGGTATTCTGAGACTTTAACCTGATCATTCCTTGCAGCAAATACATGTCAACACACCTGGTGATAGGGAGCTCTAAGCCACTTAGTACCTGTTTCCTGCAATTTTCTGTGTTGTAGGAATTTCATTACAGAATATATCCTAAAATTCTATTGTACATACTAGTGTAAATAATAAAGAAATTTTAAAAAATTTCCTTTCAATATAATTCTTTGCTTGCCCCAGACTACAGGTTTGGGAGGAAGTAATTGACTGAATTTTATTTTGAGTTGTGTGAAAGATGCTACAGTACAGTACGGGGGGTGAGACTATCTTAGTCTGTTCACTTAAAGCTTGCAACTGAGGCCTAGAGTCAGTTTGTACTAAGGCAGCTGATGGGTTGGCGGACGGACACTGGAAGAACTACTACAGTTCTTTAGTATTTAATCTATTGTATTTATTTTCTGACATTTTAAGGGATAATAACTTTTCACTGTTGATCTCTGATAATTTCTGCACTTGGTGAAGCAAAAATATAAATACAGTTTTACCCCGCTTAACGCGCTTTCACTTAACGCGTTTTCGCATATACGCGGTGCCTTGCCAAAGCTGAACTTTCACTTAACGCGGGTTTTTTCCACATATACGCGGTGAGTGTCCGGCTCGGATGCTATTTTTAGATTTTGCCCACGCGCCACGCGCCACCCACCCGCCCGCCTGCCTGCCTGCCTCTCCCTCCTCCTCCCTCCGCTTGGGTAAGCGGCGCGGTAAGGTTGCGCAGTGTGTGTCTTTGTTGCGTTATCACTGACGTCATATGACGTCTCGGACTGTGATTGGCCATGCAGCCCTACCCCCCTCTGCTGCTAGCTGTAATTGGCTTAAAGTATTATGACGTGACTACCCCGGGGAGGGAGGGAGGGAGGAGAGACGACGCTTGACCTAGCCGCGGCAGTTTCATCCCTCAAGGCCACGCCGGGTTAACGCGCATCCATTGTTCCGTAAAATGGCTTCCGCCGGACCACCACCCCCAGAGAGAAACCTTTCCTTACCGCAACCCACCACAGCCAGCCCAAGCCAGTGATAGTGATAGTGAAGTTGATTTTGAGGGATTTGTCAGGGAAGCCATGACAACTGTAAGTGACAGTGATATTGATTCACCTAGTAATGGTGATTCACCTAGTAATGGTGATTCACCTGAGGGGCAGTAATCTGCCCTCTGCCTCGGAACCAGCCTCCATCCCCGTATGCCGACCCATCTCTTCTACTACCGTGAGTGTTCCTCAAAAATTTTCGTTTTTTAACCTATTCTTTATTTTTCCTATGTTAACCTTTATCTTTCCTAACCTAACCTCTTCTATATTACTTGTTTTTCATGCCACCATAAAGTTAAGATAGAATTTTTACTACAACATAGTTATTTGTCGTCAAAAAGTGGAGTTTGGGGGTCGGGCTGGGTTCTATTGGAATTAATCCCATATGTTCTGTTATTCACTTAACGCGGTTTTCACTTAACGCGGGACCCTCTGGGTTCAATTGACCGCGTTAAGTGGGGTACAACTGTATAAATACTGAAGCGCTGCAGTGATTCTTCGGGTGTCCAGCTGCCAACCAATCAGCTGCCTTGCTACAAACTGACCCTAAGCTTCAGTTGTAAGCTTAATGTAAACATACTATAGTTAGCATAATTAAGGATTTAATGTGCGTATGAAGACCCCAAGAGTATTAAAAGATTGTAGTTAGTGTGGGAACAGGGCAGAATATTGGTCTACCCTCATACCAAACAACACCCTGAACAGCCTCCCTTGATGTAGGACCACTGTCATCACTAAACAGGGAAGTCATTTATTATGTTGTGATGCCTTCAATCAAGAGATAAGGTGAGCTATTGAATTATTACTTGGATTACAATACTTAAATATCTTATTCAGATGAATGAAGGTGTGCAGTTTTTATTTTTATAATGTTAAATCATCATCATCAACATTTTACGACCTCTTTCCATGCTTATGGGAGTTAACCACGATTACTTGATGACAGGTCTCCCTGGTGCAGTCTCTTGTAGCCTCACTTTTCAGGCTCTTAACTCTTCAATACTATCTGCTATCATTACTAAGTCGTCAACATACAACTCCCAGGCCAGGACAGTCCTAAAGTCCCATGATAAACAGAAGGGGGCTCAAAACAGACCCCTGCTGGACCTGTACTTTCATCTAAAATTCCTCACTTTCCATTCCATTTATTTTCAAGCCCTTGTACAGTAATGCCATAGCCACTCAAACAAGACATTCCTCAACCTCTAGCTTTCTCATTACCCATTTTACTTCTTCACATGGTGCTGTACCATCAAATACCTTCTCTAAGTCTACAAATAAAAAACAACTTCACTACATATTTCTCTGGCCATAAATATTGCCTCTGTGTTCCCCTGACCTGACAATGAACCCAGACAGCATTTTGTTAATGTCCACGCTCTCCTTAGTCTATTTCTCAATCACTCCTTCTTCCACAACTTTCATATCTTGATCTAACATCTTCAGGCCCCTGTAGTTTCCACAGTCTAGTGCAGGGGTCACCAAACTACGGCCCGCGGGCCGGATCCCAAGTCCTTCCCCGGCTCGTGGTAGCTCCGCCTACACTCTGACGTTACCAGAGCTTTCGTTCTGGCTTGCAAGTATTGAACAGAATGATTATGCGGCCCGCGCTCGTCATTCTTTCAGTTATCCGGCCCACTGTGAAAAAAGTTTGGTGACCCCTGGTCTAGTGCATCACCTTTACCCTTGGCATAAAACATGGTCAAACACTCTGGCATAAAGGTCAGGAGGACAAATACCAGAGGATTAATGAAATCCATATTTTTTTTAGTTTATGTATCATTTAATTTGAGCAAGAGGAGGCACATCCTTGGTCTCTTACAGATTTTATGTATAGACCTGTCTAGTCTAAACTTACCCTCAATATTAATCATCATTGTTACCTATGTTTTAGTTTCCATTATTCTGCTCAAGGAGTGTGGAGGTTAAGTGGATACAGCGCTCGCCTCCTGTTCCATACGTCGATGGTTCAATCCCAGGCACTCCCAGTTCACCCAGCTGTTAATGGTCCCTAAGTTTACAACTTGGGGAAGTGAATGCAGTCGAGTGCAGTACCGGCCATGCTGCCTCCTTGTGTACTGAAGGCTTTAGTATACATGTACTTTCACTTTTCATTCAGCTTAAATTGTTTCCTCTAAGTTGAGGAATCTTTGTATAATAAACAACTACAGACTCAAATAACATTGCCTATAATACTTGATTTCTCTTGTCATATTTTGTAATGAAGTTTTTGTTAACTCCTCACTGTTAACATAATAGGATTACAGCAGGCAGTTTATCCATTGTGTTCTGTCCGTGAAAGTTCTTTGCTTGTGTAGCAACTTTACCAAATGTGGTCAGACTTGTAACAAATTTCTTACAAAGCAGAACAGTATATCCTTTATCCTTAAGCTCTTTGAACAGCAAAAATTATCTGATTACCAGTAGTAATCCTCTTGTGGGGGATCACATCACTTGTGTGTTGTGGTAGAAGTAACTGTTGAGTCTGGATATATTATTGGTGGTGGCTTAGGTTGTGGGGCAGAAGCTTTAGATGTGTCTATAATCACTGTGGATACTTCACCATTCAACATCAACTTTTCCCTGTCTTTATCAGCTTAAAATCCTAGCCCTACAGATGGTAATTTTTCCTCTAATGCAGATAATAGTCTTTGGGTGGTAAGTAAATAATCAATGATAAAAAAATTAAATATGATATAAACAGGAGGATTTACATGAAGGGCATCAATGATACATTTTGTTAATAATTATTTTTTGTATAGAGTAATTGTTATAGTGGTTCTCCTGTCTGTTGACAACAATACTCTAGATGTCTTGATGTATTTAGTAACAGCTGGACATGTTAATTGATTTGGAATAGAACAATATTATTACTTTTTCAATATGTTAAATTTTCCCTTTACCGGGTATATGAGTATGTGAGCCCCTCAAACTGTTTCACTGAATCCATGACACAAAGTTGGCAGCCTAAAACTGTATATATTCACTCATGCTCAATTGACTGAAAATACTGTACAGTACAAATTTTTAAATAGATTGTACTGTACTATGGCTTTTAATTCCCAAATATTTTTGCCATGTTAGCTTGGTAGAACAGTTACTGCAGTATATAGTAAAAACATTTATAAATAATATAAATCAAAAGTGTGGACAGAGTTTGTGTTTATAGGCTAACACATTGTATAGTGCTACAATTTGCTCTACAGTATTTCTCTTCTAAACAGTTGTGCTTTTGAGGGTTCGAGCACTGACGAAGATCTTCAAAAGAAAAGACCAAACAGCATTACCGACTCGTCTCTATAGACCCGTGTGATTCATGGTGTGCTTGTGGAAGACTGGGAGGTTGATGCCTAGGAGAGAATATGGAAATACAGTAGTCAATGATGTACTGTGTATGTCATCAATGCTTTAATAGTACAAAATTATAAAAAATACCATAGTAAAATAATACATATACCTGTACAGTATATCTTATCCATTAAGTTGTCCTATTTAACCTTTAAACTGTGGCCAACATATTTCATGTTTCAGGTGCTCCAGATTTTGCTCACCTGGGGGAAGATTAGGGAATCCTCACTTGCCATATAAGGGTTTAGAGGATGTTTGAGTATGAATTACTGTACCATAATATAATACTGTGCTATAATAAATTACTCTGTGCACTTGGTTAAAACATGACAGTTGTTCTTAACTGTATAAGTCTTGTAGTGCTGCATTTATTACTTTTGTGTTGAAGCAATAGAGAAAGTTTTTACAATATATTATTGTTATAGATTAACACTTTTGTACTTGGTTATATATATATAAAGGAAAAACACTAGATACATTACATATAGAATTACACTATAAACTTTGTCTTTTATTCTCATATCACCTGCCTCTGGGTACATTGTACATTTCCCATGTTGTTATCTAACCTTGGTCAAAGCCTAGTGAAGGGGACTGTACAGTACAGGGTACTGTACAGTCCCCTTCACTAGTGCATTTACAGGGTCTCCTCATATAAATATTCCACAAATCATTCCATTGAGATATTTGTTTTAATATTGTTTTAATTAGTCCATAGTAGTGTTTACTATTGTGAGTTTCCTTCTGTTAAATGTAAACAAACACAACGTTGCCACACTGTACACAACCTGACGAGTCCCTGTAAATGCACAAGTGAAGGGGACTGTACACTGTTCATAATTAGTAAGAGAACTAATTCTTTTTTGTTCCTCAAGCACCACATTTACCTCTGAGTCTGTAGTCTATACAGTATAGTGTTTCACAGCAGATACAGTGGCCTTCACATCTATGATTTAAGAAACTAAAATCCTTCTCAGCTGTAGACACACTGAACAGTACTGTAAATAAAATACTGGTGATGAAATTTTATGATGGGCAAACACGATCAGTTTTGACCGATAACTGTTTAAAGTGTAACTGTCTTTATATAAAACATGTGTATACTGTATGTAGTATTTGTGTTTGATTTGGTAATTATTTGAATGTTTCTGCATGTATATACTGTACAGTATATTTGTTCATGTGTAGTTGACCAGTAAATGCACATTTGACAAGAGTTAATACTGTATATATCTGTGTGACGTAATGATTGCGTATGTTGTACAGGTTTCCTCTTTAGTTTCATAGACTCAAAATTGCTTACGAAGTTAACTACAGTACACTCAGAATTGAACATTGCCATCAAATATTATTATATGGTACCCACTTGGCAGCCAAACTCCATAAAACAAGAATTACCGTAATCAATATCTATGAGCCAGTCATTCATCTTTTATCAACCACGTGTTCAATGGTTAATACTTGTCATCACTCATGTGTTCATCAGTTACTCATTTATTTCAAGTATATCATCAGTGTGGAACTCTTGATACATAATGGGGTTCTGTACCATATATGACACATCCACTATCAAAGGGTTAAATGTACGTCATCAACTCACATGGCCATTAATCACACACTTATTCTCGAGTAGTGTTAGAAAGTTTCCATCACACAGTAAGTGGAGATATGATGTCGGTCATATTTTTTCCCAACTTCCTTTACAAATATGCTGTATTTTGTTCTATTTCTACTTTTACTTATTTAAACTTTGTTATTTATTGTTGATGATATATTCTGGGAAGCCTTATTTTAATGCAGTTTTCCCCATAAGCAAATATATTCCACCAATTTTTATTAGTGTCTTGTTTATATCTTTCCTCTGTTATTTCATACTTTACCTTCTACTTCCCTCTTCCATTCTTTATTTATAAACAAACACACATGTACAATATACGGCTAATTGACAGATAGATAGATATTAAGTAAAATTGTCATACAAATTTGGATTAATTCACTATGTACAGTATAGACAATAACTGATTTTTAAGATTTACAAATCCTAACACTTAACCTGACAAACTACCCATAATGGATGACAAACTACCCTAAATGGATCTAATACCCCTCCCCTGACAAACTACCCTAAATGGATCTAACATGACAAACTACCCATAATGGATCTAACACCCTCCCCTGACAAACTACCTAAATGGATCTAACACCCCCCCCTGACAAACTACCTAAATGGATCTAACACCCCCCTCCCCTGACAAACTACCTAAATGGATCTAACACCCCCCTCCCCCTCCCCGTGTGTGGGTGTGTTCTGGGTCTAGTTTTTTTTCTATAGATAAACGCCATTCGAAAACTTCCCACAAAACCTTATGAAAAAAAAAAAAATCCCGATAACGTAAATTTTATTCTTTTCCCCAGACAAAATTTGTATTGTATTTTAGAATGGTTGACATTGAGTAAAAGTATATAAAAAATGTCATCGTAAAACTTGCCCTGATAAACTTGGCTACCAGGGAAAATTTCTCCAGTCATCGATAGAATGTTAAGTGGAGGGCCCGGTAGCCATCACGCCTCCTTCACGTGATCACCCACCCCCACAGTCTTCCTTGGCTGAGACAGTTCTGAGCAGGGTTAGGTAAGTCTATGGCTGGGAATTAGTTGAAGTGATAACAGCTTTTATTTTATTTATCGCTTAGGAAATACTGTAATTCATAGATTATGTGTTTTACCGTTTGGCTATACGAAAGATTCTCCTTTATCATAGTTTATCAGATATTCTACCCAAGAGGTTTAGGTTAGGGTGATTCATTGTCTGGTGAAATAATTAAGCTGGGGGTAGAGCTAATCTTCCAGTCATCCGAAACATCATTGGAATCTAAAAAAATGGAGAAGTTGCATAATACCCATTGTACCAAGTATAATCTTTAAATTGCCTGTAGTTCAGTGGTTCATAAGTAAAGTAGAAAATTTATTGATTCATTTGTCTCGGTCTTAAACGAATTTATTCTTCATCTGATATTAGCAAAGTGATTTATTTCCATTTTTATATCGGACAGGTCTATCGGTTATAGCTCTCCTAAGAGGTTCTGTGAGGCCGTCCCAAATAGGTCCAGTTTTATAGCACAGGAGGAAACCGGAGCTGTGATGTTCAGTAGTACATTACTGTAATGGGTCACACTGTACAGCACTCGCCAGTCTTCACATTTAATCCAACTGAGAGACTCTACCTCAGATAGCAATGGTCGGATATTATTAAAGGTATAACTAAGCTTTAAAGGTTAATATCTTATTGTGTGTCAACTAGATTAGATCGTATAATGGGCCACAAAAATTAATTAAAATAGCCATCTTAGTGCTTTAGTTAAAACGGTCTACACTACACGATATCGTGATTTTAAGAAAAAAACACTTTGTCCAGAAATGCATATATTATTCTACTCTACCATAATTACTGAACAGTGAACAGAAGGCACATATGTAAAGATAAAAGAATTCGATAAAGAAAACTACAAAACTGGCATCTGAACTGAGTGTGCGCATAACGAGGCTCCATGTACCGGCAGCTCCCACCCGGCAGACGACGCATCGGCCCTTCAGTAAGCGCGCGGTGGTCAAAGGAAGAGTACGCTAAAGTAATAGCTACTCTCCGGTGACAGAACTTTTAACAGCATATAGACTAATTTCATTGAGAGAAGACATTTGTCGTAATTTTGCAAACCATTTTAATAACCCATCAACAAAGGAATAAAATTTTCACTGTAAATTTTATCAGGAAACTAGCTGTTACTGGTTGTTCAAATTTTACCGTTTGCATCCTAAATTTCCCTCCAACCTCACCGAGCACATCAACAAATCCACCAAGTGCACTTAACTGCATTTAAAAGGTATGTATAATGTAGTGATTCATTTATAATATAGTAGTTTAATACAGTGATAGTGAATTGACTCGTTGGCAGTCCAAGAGATATATTTTATGTATATATATGCATGAACGATGTGCTGGCCGGGCCGTGTCAAGGGGTACTGTCCTGGGACCCAAGAGACAAAGTACCCGGTGGAATTATCGTCCATGAAATTGGTAAAGAATGGGAAGATCAGGTGACGGGAGTGGTGGAGCCTGACATAGGTGTGGGTGTGTCGCCACGCCCTTCTTCAACCGGTCCACACATTACTCTTTAATGGTAACCTTACGGCTGTACTGAAGCTTTACCGTATATTAGCCGTAAACTTTCCTCGCTGGTATTATTGATCTACCTTATGGACGGAAGGTTCTGGTCCATACATCTAGAACATTCACTGGAAGACTTGTTCCCGTGTTAAGAGTCTGGATCAACCATTATAGCTTTTCATTATGGAGGTGAGTGATGGTTGATTTATTTATTGTTTATTAAAATAAGACAACAGCTGGACTTTATGATTTTCTGTGTAAATATTTCTGGTTGATACTAAAAACAAACAAGTACAGCTGTCGGTAAGAAGGTGTTGGTGATCATCACTTCGTCAGGTCCCCATTAACCCTCCTAAAAGTGGCCTGGCCTAATTATACCCTGATCATCTTATACCTGGTTACATCGTACCCTTGGCCACATTCAGCCCCAGGCAGGGTAATATCTGGTTTTGGGCAGAATGTCCAGGCGAGATAGGAGCTCTGAGGCCAAAAAGTTGAGTGTCTTATTGGTGTTCATCGTATCACTTAATCCCGGGCACAGTGATTGCTACATTAACAAGACGTTTGTGTAGCATAATTTTAAATATCAAAGTCAAAACCCCCTTTTTTTTACAGGCTAAACGGTATGAACCGAATGTACAGTTGAGAGAAACCGATAATTAGCAACGCTAATAACGGAAGATACTGTACATGGGCAAGGAACTCTTATTTCAAGTTGCTGTGTTAGGGGATACAGACACACAGTACAGTACTTAGTTTTGGATGCTGTCGGTGATATCGGAAAAGTGACATAAGCGCCACCGGAAGTTACTAAGATACGGCAAAGTTTGGAGAGAGCGAATACCACCTATTTCTTTGAGGAAGGGGGAGGGGGGGGGGGTGGTGCATCACTAGACAGTATGCATGGAAAGTTGCACCAGGGGAGAGGACGGACTGGATTGTGGGGGCAGTTGTATCTGGGGAAGGAGAGGACTGGTTTGTGGTAGAGAATTGGCGAGAGATAAAAGTGAGGGTGGCAACGCTTACAAACGAACAACAAAGCGGTTAAGCCCCCCAGATGTAACGGGTGAATGGTTATCGACCCCGTGTTGTATTTCATTCGTGTTATCTTTCCTCTCCCCCATTTCTTTCATTATCTTTTAGTTGTTGTATTCGTCTGTTATAAGCCTAATACTGATCGGGTCTTTGTTGGCTAGTCTCGTATATTAATTTTCATGTATGTATTGATGTACTTCTCCCATAAATATATTGGCACTACTTCACTTGATGGCCGAAGCTGTGAAGAACCGAGTCCATGGGCTGCAAATGAGTTACTTTATTAGGGTTTATATAGGTTAGGTTAGGGTTTTAAAGGTTTGTTTGGTGTTCTTTTTAGTATTTTACCCTACGTTTCCTTCTACGTCAAAGCCTTATTACGCAAACAGAAAAAACTATTATATTCAAGTTTTAAATATATTTGAAGTAGATAATACAGACGAGTGTGGAGAACAGTCTTGTTAGTGTGTTGATGTTGGGACTAAAATAAATGTTTATAATTGTGGTGTCAGTTGTGGAAACTGTCTAGTCATCGGTCAATACTCTTGGGGGATTTTGGTCTGTATAGACACACTCGGCGAGTGTGGTCCGGATTAGAACCAAATTAAAGCGAATATTTTCATCTTTTTCAATCTGCAATGTGCTGCCACGGACACGTATTAATAAAATCATTTGGGTAGTGAAAGTAATAAATTGGTGATAGTTTATTGTCCCACCAGTTTGAAGTCAACAAAAAACATGACTTGTTCATTGTCACATCACTTGTCCACGAGCCATTTTCTTTTTAGTTACTTTCTCATGTGACATGTCCTCCACTGTTGCGGGGCTCGCGGCCTCTGGACTGGTCTGCTCGTCCAGGTCGCCTATCTTGGTTCACTGTCTGGTTAGTTTAACACAAGTGGCGAGATGAATGAAAGCAACTGTTTTGGGATCACCTGAAGAATTGTCACCCCAGAGTTTGGCAGGGTGACAATTCTTCAGGTGGGATATCCTGGGGTGACGATTCTTCAGGTGGGGTCAGGACCCTCCATGGTTAGGTTTGGATAGGTTAGGTGAGGTGTATATTCTTTTTTTTCTTTAAACTTTTCACAATAAAGATGCATAACACAAAGGAATATATTTGTTATCCTAATTATACAAATTATATTCACTGTGGGCTGGTGTGACGATTCTTCAGGTGGAGCAGGCTGGGGTGACGAGTCTTCAGGTGATCCCTGTTTTGGCCGGTATAAAGTGTTTTATTATAAATTCAGAAAATATTGTTTCGTGTAATGTTTAGCAAGTTTAAGAGGAATATTATTAAACGACCACGTGAGGCGTTATATTAAGTATACAAAGCACTGTGTGGATGATCGCTATGTACGGCTACAGTTTTAGAGAGCTGAAGTTTGGTAGAGATGCTCGTGCACTCAAGGTGTCACAAAGGTGGATTTTTTTAGGATTTATCCTGATGGTTGGCTCTCACTCCTGAAGGTGTAACCCTTCATTATTTTTCCCCTCTTATTGTTATGCATGACCACGGTTTAAGATAGCTGAAGAGCATCTAAACTGAAGGAAATAATCGCCAACTACAAGTGAGCCTGAGCTACACCCCCCCCCCCTGCATCACCTCATTTTCAACACAGCTGAAGTTTGGTGATGTTATTTTGTATGTTCACTTGATTTTGACCAAGGACGGACTCGGGCTCTGATCTGCCTGCATCTTTAATTCTAAAGGTGGGGGGGGTGGTCCCCTCCCGGGTGAGCCCTGGAATGTTGGGGGGTGTTGTGGCTGCATCCATTTTAATATTTTATTTAATCTAATTATCATACTACCACTTGTTAGCTTACTTGTCAATGAGACAGTTAGTCTGTTGTGATTACTATTAAAACAAACACGGTCAGTGCCGGTTACCCCAGGGTAAGTTTATTGATTCTGAGCGTTTTGTCTGCACTAAGCACCCGGCCTGTGTTCTAGACGCTTATTTGGTGGAGTTTTACGACCTGTGTTGAGGCCGAGCGGGGGAGGCCTTGTCCACGTGATCGTCGTGTGACCAGGAACAAGGTTCACCCCGTCGGTCGCTCGTGGGAGCTCGGTCCTAACGCGCACGACTACTACTCTTATCACCACCCAAACAAATTTTTAACAAATTCTGACTAAACTTAGTGAAACCAGATTCGGCATTGTTACGTCTCAAGATGGAGTTAGTTTAGTTTTATTAAGTAAAATTTGGTTTTGTATTATATCTAAGGTAGAGTCAGGTACCGAACTCGCACCTGCAGGATTGGAAGGCCAGACTCTTATCCACTGAGCCACATTGGTTGGTTTATATCTAAGTTAATTCATATAACACAACTAAAATGAGACGGTCTAAAGGAGAAACGTTTATGGTAACAGAAGCCTGGTAAGTGAGCCGTGTGGAGGTGAAACCGCTGGAGGGGGAAGAAGTAGACTCCCGTGACCTTGAACTTATGATCATCACCCGCCAGTTATTGGTTCATAGTGTAAACATTGGCTTCACTATCAGTTTTGAGTGGTACAGTAAAGTTGATGTGCTTATATAACTTATCTACTCCTGTGCTCACAACGTTAAATAAATGGCCGAACCAAACCTCTTTTACATAGTAGTTTTTTAAAGGTCGTGTCTCTGTCCTCACAAGTTACATGGTGTTGGTAGAGTATATTTTTCCTGCTAACTGTATCTTGGTACCATCTAGATACTGTACCATACTGTACCATATTTCAGAGTATAGTTAAGGCTGCCTTGGAACCTTTATAAATCCCAGTCACTCCGCGTCTCGTTACTCTTTTGTTATGTTAGGCACAAAGAACTGTGTTGCTTCTTTGTCCTCCATTGACGGGGTTCACACGATCTGTACACAACAGTATTATGGTCCGACATTGTTTCTCCCAGTTGTATTTGGCGGGATTCTTGGTGTTTTCTGTACATAAGAACATACGAAAATAAGGAGTCTGCAATAGGCCGGTTGACCTGTGCATGGCAGCTCCTTTACTACCACTCTCTATCATCCATGAATCTATCCAGCCTCCTTTTAAAACTTAACAGCGTTCCAGCACTTACTACAAAGTTGCTAAGCTTGTTCCACTCGTCCACCACCCTATTTGTGAACCAGTTCCTTCTTATCTCCCTTCTAAACTTATCCAACTGTAACCACACACTATGAACAGCTGTAACTACTGTACTATACTGCTTATCATGGGCCTGCCTTAGCCAGCTAGTTCTAACTGGTTTTATCTGGTTTCTGTTCCTGGCCCACGGGGTTGTCGAACGTATGATAAATTCACCTTTGTGTACCCAAGAGTTACTATTATAGCTGCAGACTCGTATCGGGAGGGGGAGGGGGTGCTGGCCTATGACCTCAGAGCCCATATTGTACTAGATTGACCTGACTTGGGGTCACTTAGTTACTACCAACCCTGATAAAGGGGGCACGATTGTGGTGGCGAGAACATTAAAGTTCAGACTGATTTACTGAGTAGTCCAGAGAACCACTACAGTGCTATTAGTGGCTATAATCTGGAGCAAGATGTGACACTTTTACTACGGTGTGCCCTCTGTTGGGGGTCTTCGTCTCCAGGAATTTTCATTAACACCCGACAGTATTATTGATCCACCTGAGTACAGTAGATTACGGCAGTGCGTTCATTGCATTACCATTACACGCTTGAGACCAACACATGATCCTGGTTATATATCCGGTAGTAAATATTTTATTATAGTTATTACAGTGACACTAATCTCCGTATATCTGAAATATCCGAAGTGAAATTCCCGATAATCAGAGGATCATAATCTGCCTTATTCCGGTTATCCGTCTTCTAAATTCATTATTGCACGAAAATTTTCCAGTAAAATTTCGTTTCCAGACACTGGTACGATAATTTACATGCAAAGTTTCGGCGACATTTTTGCCGGCCACCGAGAAGGAAGTTGATGAACTAGAAGCCATATTTCACCACTGTGGCTGGCTTAGTGGGCAGCCAGGAAGGAATGTTTGGATTACTAATGGCAAGGCACAGGTACTTGACATTCCTTACGTTATTGCTCACACACCACACACGTACACACACCACACACGTACACACAACACACACGTACACACAACACACACGTACACACAACTCACACGTACACACAACTCACACGTATATTAATTGGTATCTTAAACCTGTACATATAGGAATTATCATATACCATAATCAGAGGCCAACCCAACCTGGTGTAAACTGTAGGTACTTATTAGACTGTAAGTGTGTAGATATATGTTCATACCTTGTTCATAAGTTTTTAAAAACCTTTGGAACTTTTAATATTTGTAGAGACTTTTTGGAACTTGTATACTATGCCAGCCAGACACGTTGGTCCCTAGAAAGGTCTATAAGAATTACCACTCCCGTAATAATTGTAATAAAATCTGATTGTAAAACTTGTAATGTTAATCAGAACTTTGCTTCTTCATGGATGTGTGCACGATGTAGGGTTCTCATAGCTCATAAGTGTAAAAGGGAAGATAAATTAACAAACGACCTAGGGAGTAATAATTCACGTCATGAACCTGTTATTGCAGTGATAAACAAGGTTTGTAAACTGTAACTACCTCATTCCCACTTGACCTTATCAGACACTGACAATTGGACACGTCTTGACCTTCCCACGTGACCTTTTATGACACTGACAACTGGACACGTCTTGACCTCCACGTGACCTTTTGTGACACTGGCAGCTGGACGCGTCTTGACCTCCACGTGACCTTTTATGACACTGACAACTGGACACGTCTTGACCTCCACGTGACCTTTTGTGACACTGGCAGCTGGACGCGTCTTGACCTCCACGTGACATGGCACGGGAGTGATATTAGACCTCTTACAGCCTCATGAGTCAGCGTTACATGGGAAGATAGGAACATCTTTAACACTCCCACGGGACATCGATACAGAGGCTTATCTGATAATGGCTTGAGATATTGTAATGCATGTTCCCTATCCTCTCCCCCCTCCTCCCTCCTCCCTCCCTTCGCCCCCTATTCTCCTCCGTCCCTCCCTCCATCCTTCTCTCTCTCCCCCCCTCCCGCCTCCGCCCTTCTCTCCCTCCCTTCGCCCCTCTTTCTCCTCCCTCCTCCTCCCTCCTCCCTCCCTCCCTCCCTCCCTCCCTCCCTCCCCCCTCCCTCCTCCCTCCCTCCATCCATCCTCCCTCCCCTCCCTCCCTCCCTCCCTCCCTCCCTCCCCCCTCCTCCCTCCCCTCCCCTCCCTCCCTCCCTCCCTCCCCCATATAGTTTCGTTGGGGATTTTAATGTTTTGTCATATTGATAAACATAAAGTTGAAGACCATTTGACTCCATCATTGTTTTCATAGAGTTGAGTTCAGTAATAGAGCCTCGTATTGGGTTATATTTACCGTATGTTCTCCTACCCCTGTGACGTCTTCAGTGACTCTTAAGATCTATGTATATTCTCAATGTGATAACTTATCTTTACTATCAGAAAGTATTATTCACGATAAGTGGCTCACTCACTCACTCACTCACTGTCAGTAAAATATAACTTACTGTAATGTGCGTTGGGCGGTGTAAACGTTAATACAGTATCTACAGAAATTTGTTTAAGGTGAACAGGAATTATTTAAGGTGTCTCGTAAGTTTTGCTAAATAACCTTTGGAAGGCCAGGTTAAATCTAATGTAAATATCAATGTAAATTCAGACACTCGGAAGAATATACTAATGTCCAAATATTGTTTAAGAGTGACTTGGCGCCAAGAGTTAGTGCTATGAGTGTGTGGGATAGGTCAGTGTGTTGCAGCTCGGTGCCACTGACCCCACACAAAAACACTGACCAAGAACTTGTGCTCTTTATAGGGCGAAAGTTTCCTCCTCCGGCTTCCAACACTCGCTGTGGGTCGTGCAGGGCACTTGGCTTACGCTACACAGGCTGCCCTGGATAGTTCATGTACAGTTCGTTACAGTGAGTTGGGTTGCCAACTCCTGGCGGCGCGGCGTGCTGCTCGCTGTTGTTTTAACGACCTCCTGCTCGAAATAGGCTGGAAGCTAATATGACCTGAGGACTACAGTAATATATAAAACGATATCTGTATAATAAATAATGTTTAGTACTTGGTAGTGTTGAAAGTTGTCAGTATTGAGTATAAATTAATAGATGATGCTGACGTAATGATCGATCAAACCCTAATTAATATGGAAGCGACGTTATTGTAATAGTGTCATCCAGTAGTAGTGTATTAGGTCATTGCCTCCCCGTGACCTTAAGTTAGGAAAAGGACACAATATATTTCTTAAAAAATTTAATCAATATTATTTTTAACCAGAAATAATCCACTTGAAAACTATATATTCCGTACATCATTATTTAGCATTATTTAAAAACACCCGGAAAATGGTGAATATAAACCTCGAAGCAAAGTAACACTGGGGCATAATTATTCAGGAAGTATTATTATGAACCAGAGATGTAGAGCAGATGGTGGGGGGGGAGGGGGACCTGGCAGCCACTGTTGATAGTTGACATCGGGAGGTGGGTGTAGGTTTAGATGAAGTATTGGGGCAACAACACGGATTCCACCTCAGCTCAACAACCTGGTGATTCCTCGACCCATCTTAACCCTCTTCACTACATGGGGCGTCGCTTATAACTTGGCTGACGTCAGAAAATATTTAGCACAGAGACACACCTCCCCTGAGACACACCCCCACCTGGGACACACCTCCCCTGAGACACACCCCCCTGAGACACCCCCCGAGACACACACCCTGGGGCCACACCCTTCCGTGAGACACACCCTTCCGTGGTTACACCATCGTGAGACACACCCTTCCGTGAGACACACCCTTCCGTGAGACACACCCTTCCGTGAGACACACACCCTTCATGAAGTCCTTCCAGTGAGATTACACTTCCGTGAGACACACCCTTCCGTGAAGACACCTCCCTGAGAGACACCCTCCCTGAGACACCCTCCCTGGGGGCACCCTGAGACACACCCTCCCTGAGACACCTCCTGAGACACCTCCCTCCCCTGAAGCACACCCTCCCGAGACACACCCTCCCCTGAGACACACCCTCCCCTGAGACACACCTCCCCTGGGGCCACACCCTCCCTGAGACACACCCTCCGTTGAGACACCCCTCCCCCACAGAGACACCCCCTCCCCACAGAGACACCCCTCCCCACAGAGACACCCCCTCCCTGAGACACACCCTCCCCTGAGACACCCCCTCCCCACAGAGACACCCCTCCCCACAGAGACAACCCCTCCCCACAGAGACACCCCCTCCCCACAGAGACACCCCCTCCCCACAGAGACACCCCCTCCCCACAGAGACACCCCCTCCCCCACAGAGACCCCCCCTCCCCCACAGAGACACCCCCTCCCACAGAGACACCCCCTCCCCACAGGACACCCCCCTCCCCACAGAGACACCCCCTCCCCACAGAGACACCCCCTCCCCACAGAGACACCCCCTCCCCACAGGACACCCCTCCCCACAGAGACACCCCCTCCCCCACAGAGACACCCCCTCCCCCACAGAGACACCCCCTCCCCACAGAGACACCCCCTCCCCACAGAGACACCCCCTCCCCACAGAGACACCCCTCCCCCACAGGACACCCCTCCCCACAGAGACACCCCTCCCCACAGAGACACCCCCTAGACACCCCCTCCCCGTATATAAGGGGTCAATAAACCATCTCCACTAATCACATGTTAGTAGATGTTACCTGAAGAAGGCAGGAATTGATAGAGAAGGCAGGAATTGATAGAGAAGGCAGGAATTGATAGAGAAGGCAGGAATTGATAGAGAAGGCAGGAATTGATAGAGAAGGCAGGAATTGATAGAGAAGGAAGGAATTAATAGAGAAGGAAGGAATTAATACAGAAGTAAGGAATTAAGTCAATCATAGACAATACTTAAGGTTTCGACCCGAGTTTTGAAGAGCTTGAGACGCATTTAGCCATCCTTGACCACAGGAGCCAAGTGACTGATGAATGTAAACACTGAACCTAACGTGTGTTGTTGTCTGGGCGGTGGCGAGGAAACAAGTGTAAATATCATCTTTATGGTTAAGTGTACTAGAGTAGAAATTTGTTTGGTTGTGTTGGAGAGTTTACCTTATTATTGCTCAATTATGTCACTTTACATGGGAGAATTTTACCCAGGAATTGGATAAATGTATCTAGCTTTTGGGGGGCATTTTAGATGTACTTTTTTGGAGGGCATTTTAGATCTACCTTTTAGGGTTCATTTTTGTTTCATTTAGTGTCTCACTGGTGGGCATTGTGTCTGGTAAAGTTATAGGCTGGTATGGTGAGCGGCCGTGTTGTGGTAATGGTATGGTGTCCGTGTTGTGGTGATGGTATGGTGAGGGGCCGTGTTGTGGTAATGGTATGGTGAAGGGCCGTGTTGTGGTGATGGTATGGTGAAGGGCCGTGTTGTGGTGATGGTATGGTGAAGGGCCGTGTTGTTGTGATGGTATGGTGACCGTGTTGTGATGGTATGGTGACCGTGTTGTGGTGATGGTATGGTGAAAGGCCATGTAGTGCATTGGCTGTTAGCTCGGGTACAAATATCTAAGACATTAGTTCTGATGGATCCTGCTTCATCTGAGATCAATTTAGACGATAATAATTATATTTTAGTTATAATCATGAACTGGAAATTTGATTGGTTAGGGATCGTAATTAAGTGTGATTAACCATTGAAGTCAACAGTTAATGACCACTTAATTACACCAAACAACCCACTGGACCAATTAGGTCATTAGAGAAGCCTGGTTATTACTGGATGAACCAATTTAACTAAAGCTAGAGTAACATGTATACACTACCCGGTACATGGGTAGGTTGGTCCCCAGTTGCCTGGTGTTGTGAGTGTTGCCTGGTGTTGTGAGTGTTGCCTGGTGTTGTGAGTGTTGCCTGGTGTTGTGAGTGTTGCCTGGTGTTGTGAGTGTTGCCTGGTGTTGTGAGTGTTGCCTGGTGTTGAGTGTTGCCTGGTGTTGCGTATGTTGCCTGGTGTGTTGTGTTGCCTGGTGTGTTGAGTGTTGTCTTGTGTTGCGAGTGTTGCCTTGTGTTGCCGGTAGTGTGAGGGGGACTAGGCTGGCACTGTCCCAACTCCACTACCAACGTGGTCATTAAATATCGCCGGGTCTTGGGTTCGTGTACTCGCTTATTTGCAGAAGTCTGAATAAAATCGTCGAGTGGTTTAACTAGTTAGGTGGATGGTATGAATTATTTAACAGGCAACAGCACTTACCAGTTCTCATCAGGTAGTCAGTCCCCTCCACTTGTGCGTTTACAGGGACTCGTCAGGTTTAGAGCAGTGTGGCAACGTTGTGTTTGTTTACATTTAACAGAAGGAAACTAACAATAGTAAACACTAATATGGAATCAAAGGTAAACAATATTAAAACACATATCTCAAAGGTAAACAATATTAAAACAAATATCTCAAAGGTAAACAATATTAAAACAAATATCTCAAAGGTAATGATTTGTGGAATGTTTACATGAGGAGCCCCTGTAAACGCACTAGTGGAGGGGACTGTACACGTGATGGTCCCGTGTTGGTGTTTTTATCACCTAACCTAACAGCCGTAAGAAGCAGGTTTGGCGGTTTGTTACTGCTTGGTGGATCTCGTGTGCCACATTCCTCGAGGGTGTTGCGTGCATACGGCCTGATATTTTTAGCCCGGGTACAACATTGTCAAGACACGCTGCTCCTAGACTGGACAGAGGCCCAAGGTCGATGTTGGTGTGTGTAGTCGACCTGTGGTGTAATGGTCAGCATCCTCGCTTGACCAACCAGCGGACCCGGGTTCGATCCCCGGGTAGGGTGAAACTATGGGCAAGTTTCTTTACGCCATTTGCCTCTCTATCCAGCAGTAATTGGGAACCTGGATGCTAATAGATTTGCGGATCGTATTCTGGGGTAATGGTTAGCCAGTGCAGTTGGCGAGTTGTCCGGTCTTCTCGGACTATTCCTTGACACTGGGTCATGCAGCTCGTTAACTTAGGGTGTGGTTGTGGTGTTGGCGACAGCTTCTACACCTTAAACAAATTTACGCTTAGGAGGCCCTTGGGCCGGCCATCCTCGTTACACGAGGGGGCAACCATTATTATTATTATAGGTGTCTCTCTCTTGTAGATAATTTACTAGGTGTTTTAAACTGAAGGAGGTGTCCCCGTGTTACAGGATGGTGGAGTCGTGGGAGTACCCGCCTGCCCAGGGCCTCTATGACCCGTCCTACGAGAGCGCTGCCTGTGGTGTCGGCTTCGTCGTCAACATCGATGGCGTCGCTTCAGCCAAGGTAAGGTTAGGTTAGGTTAAAACTCGACACTGGTGAAACTTATTGTCACGGCAACACTAACACTACTTTAGTACAGTACTGCACAAGACATAAACACCTTGCACAGTACAGTACACTTCCAGAACACACACACACACACACCACCCAAAGCACAAGTGTCAATAGCCAACCACCACAACACACAAATTTTCTTAGATTAATTTACACACACCAGATAGGCAGATACTATTTACACCAGGTACTATTTACACCAGATACTATTTACACCAGGTACTATTTACACCAGGTACTATTTACACCAGGTACTATTTACACCAGGTACTATTTACACCAGGTACTATTTACACCAGGTACTATTTACACCAGGTACTATTTACACCAGGTACTATTTATAATTTGGTAGGTACTATTTATAATCTTTAGGTACTATTTACACCAGGTACTATTTACACCAGGTACTATTTACACCAGGTACTATTTACACCAGGTACTATTTACACCAGATACTATTTACACCAGATACTATTTACACCAGATACTATTTACACCAGATACTATTTACACCAGATACTATTTCCAAACAACTTCCAAAATTGTCTTGAGATGTTGAGGCAGGGAGGAGGAGAAGAGGGAGCAGGAGAAGAGGGAGGAGAAGGGGAAGAGGGAGCAGGAGAAGAGGGAGGAGAAAGGGAAGAGGGAGCAGGAGAAGAGGAAGGAGAAGAGGGAGGAGAAGGAGAAGAGGAAGGGGAAGAGGGAGCAGGAGAAGAGGGAGGAGAAGGGGAAGAGGGAGCAGGAGAAGAGGGAGGAGAAGAGGGAGCAGGGAGGAGGAGGAAAGAGGGAGGAGGAGGAGGAAAAGAGGGAGGAGGAGGAAAAGAGGGAGGAGGAAAAGAGGAGGAGGAAGATAAGAGGGGGAGGAGGATAAGAGGAGGATAGGAGGAGGATAAGAGGAGGAGGAGGAGGATAAGAGGAGGAGGAGGAGGATAAGAGGAGGAGGAGGATAAGAGGAGGAGAAGAAGAAGAAGAAGAAGAAGAAGAAGAAGAAGAAGATGTATAAATAGGAGCCAGACTGCACGTGTGTTGGTGTTAACTTGATCCTGACAAAAAACACCGAGGAAGTTTGTTTAGGTTTCGTGTTTGTTTGTGTTTTGCTGTTTTATTTTTTATTATTTTTTTTGGGTGTAAATTTCCTTTATTGTGTGTATGGTTGAGTGTGTGTGTGTGTGTGTGTGTGGTTGAGTGTGTGTGTATGGTTGAGTACATGTGTGTGGTTGAGTGTGTGTGTATGGTTGAGTGTGTGTGTGTGGTTGAGTACATGTGTGTGGTTGTTTGACTGTTTAGTTGATTGTGTGCGTGTGTACATGCCAACTCGCACGTGGCATACACCCACAAACTCCCCTCAGCCAAAGACACCCCTGACACACCCTGACACACCCTGACACCCCCGACACACCCTTGACACCCCCGACACCCCCCGACACCCCCGACACACCCCTGACACCCTGACACACCCCTTGACACACCTAACCCCACACCTAACCCACACACCAGTACTCCCCCCCACACCTCCCCCTCCCCAACACCTCCAACACACCCTTCATGTATTATAAAGTGTGTCGGGTCCTATCAGCATGACTTACCTGTACGACCCTTACGACCTTACCTGTGACCCTACCTGTGACCCTTACCTGTGACCCTTACCTGTACGACCCTTACCTGTACGACCTTACCTGTACGACCCTTCCTGTGACCCTTCCTGTACGACCCTTACCTGTACGACCCTTACCTGTACGACCCTACCTGTACGACCCTTACCTGTACGATCCTTACCTGTACGACCCTTACCTGTACGACCCTTACCTGTACGACCCTTACCTGTACGACCCTTACCTGTACGACCCTTACCTGTACGACCCTTACCTGTACGACCCTTACCTGTACGACCCACTTACCTGTGACCCTTACCTGTGACCTACCTGTACGCCTACCTGTGACCCTTACCTGTGACCCTCTAGCCTCCTGTAGACCTTATGTACGACCCTACCTGTAGACCCTTACCTGCACGACCCTTCCTGTACGACCCTTCTGTACGACCCTTACCTGTACGACCCTTACCTGTACGACCCTTACCTGTCCCTGTACGACCCTTACCTGTACGACCCTTACCTGTACGACCCTTACCTTTTGACCCTTTCTGTACGACCCTTACTCCTTACCTGTACGACCCTTTACCTGTACGACCTTACCTGTAGACCCTTACCTGTACGACCCTTACCTGGACCCTTACCTGTCGCCCTTACCTGTGACCCTTCTTCCCCTGTACGACCCTTACCTGCTACGACCCTTACCTGTACGACCCTTCCTCTGTACGACCCTTACCTGTACGACCCTTACCTGTACGACCCTTACCTGTGACCCTACCTGTACCCTGTGACCTTACCTGTAGCCCTTACCTGTACGACCCTTACCTGTACGACCCTTCCTGTCGACCCTTCCTGCGACCCTTTCCTGTGCCCTTCCTGTTGTTTCCTGTGACCTTTCCCTGACCCTTTCCTGTACGACCTTTTCCTGTACGACCCTTACCTGTACGCCCTTACCTGTACGACCATTAGTATTATAACAGGTGGTTGGGGTCACTTCACAGGCTCTTATCGTCATTGAAGTAGCGAAAACTTGGGTGGTTGGCGTAGTTTGTGTGTGTGTGTGTGTGTGTGTGTAGGTTAAGTTAGGTTAGTGTGAGGTGAGTTTAGGTTAGGTTAGAGTTAGGTTAGTTAGATTAGGTAAACGTTAGGTTAGGTTAGTGTATGATAGGTTAGCGTTAGGGTATGTTAGCTTAGGTTAGTGTTAGGTTAGTGTTAGGGTGGGTTAGGTTAGTGTTAGGTTAGTGTTAGGGTGGGTTAGGTTGAGTAAGTGTTAGAATTGTAAGTTGATGTTGGGTTATTGAGGTTAAGGTGGGTTAGGTTAGGTTGATGTTGTTGGGTTAGTGTTGGTGGTTGAGTTGAGTGTTTAGGTGGTGTTAGGTTGGTTTAGAAGTGTTAGGGTGGGTTAGGTTTGGTTAGTGTTAGGTTAAATAAACGTTAGAGCGATTAAAAGATGAAATAAGGCCATAGGCTTCGGGTAATTCGACGAACTAGTGAACGTGTTGTAGTGTAGATGGGAGAGTCCAGCAGGAGAGGTCTTTAACTGATAACGATGATGAAAGGTTTTAGAAGTGTAGCTGGGGTGGAGAGGGGTGGACGCAGACTCAGAGAGGGGTAAAGAGGAAGAGGGAACCTAACCCATCCCATCCCCCCAGTTAGTGTAAAGTTATTTAAATTAACCATCAGGTGAAATAAACAAGGGGGGCTAATCTTCAGGTGATCCGACTCCCAGTAACGAGTCATTTAGAACAAAGTCATTAAGGTAATTACCTGGTGCTTCAATGTGCTTGATCTGTTTTCTGGTGTGATTATGATGTCCAAAGCCTTCCATATCTTGTGCACATGTTATCTTGGTGCACGTGTCTGTATCTTGTGCACTTCTTCCTTATCGAGGTGTGCACTTAGAAAAGATTTTCTCGTTCATTTTTCCTCATTATATCTTGCTTAGTAATTTACTACTACTACTACTTTTTCTTTTTTAATGGCCTCCAGCCTCCCCAATATGCCTTTATTTCCTTACTATTTAAATATCCTAATACATAAGTAGCTATCCTGGCTGAGTTGGGGTTGAGTTGGTCTGCGGCATTCATTGTTGCCTCAGTCAATACCTGCAACTGTTGTCGGCTTTGGGGCGATGCTCTCGTTCCTGAGGCAGAGACCGAAGAAGGGCAGTCCGGGCTGCTGCTTCTGTTCGGAATCACCACTGCGAGTCTGGTGTGAAGCATCTTGCACTTGGTCCCATCCCACCAGAGGTTGTGAACACTAGAGGGTGACTTGATCAACGTTCTGAATTCTCTCTGCTATCTTGTCGTTCTCTTGTTCCGCAGCATCGAGAGCTAATTGCGATGCGGCCATGGGATCAAAATCCTGATGTGAAGAACCAGCCGCGTCCAGAATCCTCGTGCACTGACGTCAACACGGGCTTCGTTGGATGTGTTTGATGTCATAGGAAGAGCCACACGCATTGGGAGGGCAAACCTTCTACTGGCCTACCGTGCGAAACATTTGCCCTTATCGCTAACACCAGTTCAGGCACCTCATGCTGCTGCTACTCCACTACCAACTACTACTACTACAACCTCCCTTTACAACTACTTCCATTTCTCCACCACAAAACCAAAAACAACCACCACCACAACACCCACAACAACTACCACCACAACAACAACACCCACAACACCTCCTCCTAATAATAACAACAACAACAATATAACTCCATAAACCTCAGGTGTAATGTGCTAAGGTATTTCCTATCTGTGTGTAGTGAAGATTATAGTGTGTGCAGGTAGAGCTTAACGCTGTGCTGGTATATCTACCTTTAAAGGCTCTTCTGGATGCTTTGGTGCTGTACCTCCCCCCCTTCGTCCCTTCTGCAGTTGGCCTTCGTCTTCCCTCTTTTTGGGTAGGAGTCTCTTCCATCTCCTGTTTTCTCTGTCTTTTATCTCATTTTTATTTCTTTGTTTCCCTCTCCCTCTCTCCTCCCTCTCCTCCTCCTCCTCCCTCCCTCTCCTCCCTCTCCCTCCCTCCCTCCTCCCCTCCCTCTCCTCCCTATGTAAGAGTGAGAGAGGTAAACAACAGTATACTCTTGATTGCTTTAAGAAGACACGTATTACCTGACCCTGCAGAGGTGTGGCCTTGGTGGTACCTGGCAGGTGTTGATCTCTCTCTCTCTCCTACCTCAACCTCTCTTCCTCTCTTCCTTCTTCCTTGCCTCCCACTTCCTTCCTCCCTCTCCCCCACTCCTCCCCCCCACTCACGGGACTTGCAGGTATTGGATATGGTGGGTCAGAGGGTCTAGTAGGTCAGATAAGCTGGAGAGAGGAAGGGGGGGTAGAGGAGAGGAGGAAGAGAGGGAGAGGGAAGAGAAGAGTGAGAGGGAAAGAAGGGGTAGAAGAGGAGAGGGGGGGAAGGGGTAGGGGGGAAGGAAGGAGTGAGAGAGGGGAGGGAATGAGGGTAAGAGGGAGGAAGGGGGTAGAGAGAGAGGGAGGAAAGAGGTGAGAGAGAGAGAGGGAGGGAAGGGTGAGAAAGAGGAAGGGGAGTGAGAGAAGAGGAGAGGGATGAGAGAGAGAGAGAGGGAGGGAGGAGGGAAAGAATGAAGAGAGGAGGAGGTTGAGAGAGGGCCAGAAGGTGACATAGTGAAGGTGGGTCTGCAGGGAGCGGTGTGTAGGGTAGTTAGGGGATTTGTTTTAGGTCTGGGTGAAATGAAAAGAGGAATTTTATCTTCGCTCTGATGTAATAAATAGGGAGTTTTTAGGGGAAAAGGCTTATGAATAGGGAATTATTATGGATGGTAGGCCTATTGATTATTAGATAAACTTAACTTCTAACCTTCATCTTCCACAACCTTCTTATCTTCTGCCATCTTTTAATTAATTAGTGGTTTTGGTTTAAGTTGTTATAACCCTTGATTAAATTAACTAGACGTTGTATTAGGTAATATTATACAGGTATATAATTAACTTGGTGCGTCCAGAAAAGTACTAATGGGAAAGTTTGAAAAGTAGTTGGTGTAAAGGAAAAAATATTGGTAGAAAAGTTTGGAAAGTAGTTGATGTAAAGGAAAAAATATTGGTAGAAAAGTTTGAAAAGTAATATTAGGTTGAGAAAACTTTAATATTTTGACTCGTGTTTTTGGTTTAGAAAGTTTTATTTTTATTTTTGTGTCTAAGTTTGGGTTTAAAATTAACACTGTCTTACGGGATAGATAGATAGATAGTTAGATAGATAGTTAGATAGATAGATAGATAGATAGATAGTTAGATAGATAGATAGATAGATAGATAAAGACTTGATTTATAGACATACAAGGGAATAGGTAGTTAGGTACATAAGCAGGCAGATACAGTAGATAGACAGACTACAGTAGATACAGATAGATAATCATAAGCAGTTCTCGACCATCAATTCCTCTGGGCTTACATCAGTGTTGTGTCTGATCTGAGTGTTGATTCTGATAGTGTGTGTCTGATGGTCTGGCTCGTAGTGACTGTGTAGAACCAGTTAGTTGGTTCAGGGTGTGTAGAACCTGTAGTTGTTTACAGAGAAATTCAGTGTGTGTGTGTGTGTGTGTGTGTCCATGATTAGGTACACCCATCATGTAATCTGAGACGGTCACAGGACGATGATTTAAATGATGATGAAGATTGTGATGACGTTAGCTTGGATGCTCGCCCAGCCATCACCAGTGCTGGCCCAGTGCTCATGATTATTCTCGACAAGGTCAAGTTCGAGGTCTAAATGTGTCGTGTACCCAACCTCACGTGTTAGGGTTTAGAACTTGAGATTACGTTGAGAAGAGAGAGAGAGAGAGAGAGAGAGGTATTGAGAACTCGAGAATGTAAACAAACTTGCCCTGTACTGGAATCGTTTTCAACCAATCAGACTTTGTTATGAATTCTTCCGTATATCAACACTATGTACAGTTCCCTTCACTAGTGCGTTTACAGGGGCTCGTCAGGTTGTGTGGCAACGTTGTGTTTGTTTACATTCAACAGAAGGAAGCTCATAATAGTAAACACCACTATGGAATCAAAGGTAAACAATATTAAATCAAATATCTCAAAGGTAAACAATATTAAAACAAATATCTCAAAGGTAAACAATATTAAAACAAATATCTCAAAGGTAATGATTTGTTAGGAATGTTTATATGAGGAGCCCCTGTAAACGCACTAGTGGAGGGGACTGTACCTCTTTGGGTAACTATGGCACTTATTATTATTACTATGGTTATGATATTGATTTAATATTGGACTGTTATTTGAATATATATAATTTGTCATCTCTCTGTCTCTCTGTCTGTCTGTCTGTCTGTCTGTAGGAATGTCCGAATGTTTGTATAGTGCGCAGGTAGAGCATTCCGCCACAGCCAGGAAATTCATATAGGTAAAACGGATCACGTCAAATGCTCTCTCATTATTGCCCACGTGAACCAGCCAGAGTTGAACAGGTACACATACTGTACACACCCACACATACATACACACTGGTACACACACACACACACCCATTGGCACCACACACACCACATTTTTACCCCTTCTTGGCTAACGTTTCTCTAGTTTAGTTATTATTATCGACTAAGATACAAAACCTTAATGTGTGTGGTGTGGTGTATATAAGTCTGTCTGGCAGTTGTTGTGGTGTGTCAGCTGATTTGGGGAGGGAGGGAGTGAGTGGGATATCTTGGTTATTCTGGTATCCCTGCCACACCTCTCACTTAGCCTATGGTTGCTCTGTATTCCCTGTACCCTCCTCTCTCACTTCTTCCCCCCCCTCTAGCTAAGGTATGGTAGCGCCTCGGTGATTTATTGGACGTTAATTGGATTACCTGAAGAAACTCCTCCCAGGTGGGCTAGGGAGTGGGGTTCTTCAGGTGGAGTGGGCTGGGGAGTGGGATTCTTCAGGTGGAGTGGGCTGGGGAGTGGGGTTCTTCAGGTGGAGTGGGCTGGGGTGGGGTTCTTCAGGTGGAGTGGGCTGGGGAGTGGGGTTCTTCAGGTGGGAGTGGGGTTCTTCAGGTGGAGTGGGCGGTGGGTTCAGGTGGAGTGGGCTGGGAGTGGGTTCTTCAGGTGGAGTGGGCTGGGAATGGGGTTCTTCAGGTGGAGTGGGCTGCAGTGGGGTTCTTCAGGTGGAGTGGGCTGGGAGTGGGGTTCTTCAGGTGGAGTGGGCTGGGGGTGGGGTTCTTAAGGTGGAGTGGGCTGGGAGTGGGGTTCTTCAGGTGGAGTGGGCTGGGAGTGGGTTCTTCAGGTAGAGTGGGCTGGGGAGTGGGGTTGTTGTAGACTACTGTAGGAACCGGGTACTGATATCACCACCCCTGCTGCTGCTCATGGGATTTTAATATTCTCCTCCCCTCCCTCCCTCCTCCCCCCTCCCCTCCCCTCCCTCCCCCTCCTCCTCCCCCTCCCCCTCCCCCTCCTCCCTCCCTCCTTCCCCCCTCCTCCCTCCCTCCCTCCCTCCCTCCCTCCTCCCTCCCTTCAAAAACAACACGTATTTCAAAGATTCCACCTAATTTCTAAACACCGTGTGGCTACTATCGGTTGTACTGGAGATAATAGCCCCCCCCCCTCCTACACCTCCACCTAGTGTGTTGTGGCACCTAGTGAGTACTGTTGTGGTTGTAAGGTGATGGTTGTTGACTTATTAAGGGACATGTGACAGGTTTATTATTATTATTATTATTATTATTATTATTATTATTTTATTATTATTACATTAAGCATTTTTCGAAGTTTAATTTTGAAGCTGTAAGTGCGTTTGTCGTGTTCAGGTTAAGAAGTTTTTAAAGTATGTGTGTGTGGAGTAAATATGTCCACAGGTAACCTACTTAATTAACCCGCATTACCTGCCATTCTCCACTCACACACACACACACACACACACACACACACACACAGAGTCTATAATAATAATAATAGTGAAAATCTAATCCAATTGTCTTTTACGTCAAGTGAGTAAATTATATACGCAGTTAGGCAAGTGTTATGGTAGTAGGAGTTACTGTGTCACCCGGTGTTTGTCATCCTCTGTGGCATTTCCTCCCCAGGTGTCGTATGTGGGTCACCCCCTGTGTGTGACATAGATAGACAGACAGACATGGAGATAGACATGCAGACATAGACAGATAGATAGATAGACATGCAGACATAGACAGATAGATAGATAGACATGCAGACATCGACAGATAGATAGATAGACATGCAGACATAGACAGATAGATAGATAGACATGCAGACATAGACAGATAGATAGATAGACATGCAGACAGATAGATAGATAGATAGACATGCAGACAGATAGACACAGACACTCACAGCCAAACAGAGAGACACACACACACACACACAAACAGATAGACAGAGACAGCGAGAGACAGAGCTCATACATATCCGCCTATATGTCTATCTGTCTGTCTGTCTGTCTGTCTCTCTCCTCTGTGTGTTTTCCCTCTGTCTGTCTGTCAATATCAACTACTGCTCTAGGTGGTGGGATGTTGGACGGTATACTGGTATTTATACTAGTTAATCAGGGTCCATTGGCTGAAGTTACCCCCTCTGTAATGTGAACCGGTGAGGCAAGGTGTGACGCAGTGTAAGATCGGTATGGCATAGTGAGGCAAGGTGTGACGCAAGGTCAAGTTATGTACACTTTCATTTGAGTAGACTAAGCCAGTTTAGTACAATCAGCCATGCACTGTACACTTTATTTTGTACATTTAGTCAGCCATGTACACTTATTTTTGTACTCAATAGGCCAGCCATGTACAGTAAATTCTGTACTCAATAGGCCAGCCATGTACAGTAAATTCTGTACTCATTTACCTGTACTGTACTAATTCACGGTCTTGTTTACATCAGGTTGTTCGTGACGCAGAGAGGCTTGCGTCACGTATGAAGCACAGAGGCGCCTGTTCCTGCGACAATGATACCGGTGATGGCGCTGGGCTGATGGTCGCCATCCCTCATACCTTCTACAGCAATATTCTACAGTAAGTGTCTTGTATTTTGGAGTTGTGCTTTACTCTTATAATATCCTTCACTCCTACAACCTCCTTCACTCCTACAACCTCCTTCACTCCTACAACCTCCTACACTCCTACAACCTCCTACACTCCTACAACCTCCTTCCACTCCTACAACCTCCTTCACTCCTACAACCTCCTACAACCTCCTACAGCCTCCTACAACCTCCACATCCTACAACCTCCTACAACCTCCTACACTCCCCAACCTCCTTCACCCTACAACCTCCTTCACCCCACAACCTCCTACAACCCTACAGCCTCCTACAACCTCCTTCACTCCTACAACCTCCCACACCCTACAACCTCCCTACACTCCTACAATCTCCTACAACCCTCCCACACCCTACAACCTCCCTTCACCCTACAACCTCCCTACAACCTCCTACAGCCTCCTACACCCTTGCACAACCTCCTACACCCTACAACCTCCTACACTCCTACAACCTCCCTACACTCCTACAACCTCCCAGCCTCCTACACCCACAACCTCCTACACCCTACAACCTCCACACCCCACAACCTCCTTCACTCCCACAACCTCCTGCCAACCTCCCACACTCCTACAACCTCCCACACCCCTACAACCTCCTACACTCCTACAACCTCCTACACTCCTACAACCTCCTACACTCCCACAACCTCCTACAACCTCCTACAGCCTCCCCACACCTTGCCAACCCCTCACCCTACAACCCTCCCACACTCCTACAACCTCCCACACTCCCTACAACCTCCTACATCCACAACCTCCCCACAACCTCCTACAGCCTCCTCCCACACTCCACAACCTCCTGCACTCCTACAACCTCCCCACACCCTACAACCTCCCTTCACTCCTACAACCTCCTACAACCCCCTCACCCCTACAACCTCCCTACACCCTACAACCTCCCACACCCTGCACAACCTCCACACCCTACAACCTCCCCACACCCTGCACAACCCTCCTTACAACCTCCCACAGCCTCCTACACTCCTACAACCTCCTACACCCCACAACCTCCTACACCCTGCAACCTCCCCACACCCTACAACCTCCTCCACTCCTACAACCTCCTACAACCTCCTACAACCTCCTACACTCCTACAACCTCCTACACTCCCACAACCTCCTACACCCACAACCTCCTTCACTCCTACAACTCCCCTGCCAACCTCCCCTACAACCTCCTACACTCCTACAACCTCCCCACATCTTGCATAACTCCTTCACCCTACAACCTCCCTACACTGCAACCTCCTCCTTCACTCCTACAACCTCCTGCACTCCTACAACCTCCCCTACACTCCTACAACCTCCTCACTCCTACAACCTCCTTCACTCCTACAACCTCCATAACCTCCCTACAGCCCCTCCCTCACCCTACAACCTCCTTTCCACCCTACAACTCCCTACACCTCCTTACAACCTCCTTTCACTCCTTCAACCTCCTCAACCTCCCACAACCTCCCACACCCTACACAACCTCCTCCTTCACTCCCACAACCCTCCTTCACTCCCTACAACCTCCCACACTCCTACAACCTCCTTCACTCCTACAACCTCCACTCCTACAACCCCTCCTTCACTCCTACAACCTCCTTCACCTTGCATAAACCTCCTTCACTCCTACAACCTCCTTCCACTCCTACAACCTCCCTTCTCACCCACAACCCCTTCACTCCTACAACCTCCTTCACCCTACAACCCTCCCCTACACTCCCACAACCTCCTTCACCCCACAACCTCCACAGCCCTACAACCCTCCTACACCCTACAACCTCCTTCACTCCTACAACCTCCTACACCCTACAACCTCCTTCACCCTACATAACCTCCTTCCACTCCTACAACCTCCTTCACCCTACAACCTCCTACACTCCTTACAACCTCCACACCCTACAACCTCCTACACTCCTACAACCTCCCTACACCCTACAACCCTACAACCTCCTCCTACAGCCTCCCACAACCTCTTTCACTCCTACAACCTCCTTCACCCTACAACTCCTCCCACAACCTCCTCAGCCTCCCTACAACCTCCTACACTCCTACAACCTCCTTCACCCCACAACCTCCTACACCCTACAACCTCCTTCACTCCTCACAACCTCCTTCACTCCCTACAACCTCCTTCAATCTTGCTAACCTCCTACAACCCTCCCTACAACCTCCTACAACCTCCCTACACTCCTACAACCCCTACACTCCTACAACCTCCTTCACTCCCTACAACCTCCTACAATCTCCCCACAACCTCCCTACACCCTACAACCTCCTTCACTCCTACAACCTCCTTCACTCCTACAACCTCCTCCTACAACCTCCTACAACCTCCTTCACTCTACAACCTCCTACCTCCTACAACCTCCTTCCTCCTACAACCTCCTACCTCCTGCCTCCTACCTCCTACAACCTCCTGGCCTCCTTCACTCCTGGCCTCCTTCACTCCTACAACCTCCTTCACTCCTACAACCTCCTTCACTCCCTGCAACCTCTTCACTCCTACAACCTCCTTCCTCCTACAACCTCCTACCTCCTGCAACCTCCTACACTCCTACAACCTCCTACAACCTCCTTCCTCCTACACATATTCCCTCCTACAACCTCCTTCACTCCTACAACCTCCTTCACTCCTACAACCTCCTGCCTCCTCCTGCCTCCTACACTCCTACAACCTCCTACAACCTCCTTCACTCCTGACCTCCTTCACTCCTACAACCTCTACACTCCTGCCTCCTACCTCCTACAACCTCCTTCCTCCTACAACCCCTTCCCACTCTACACACACACACTCCACTCACTTAAAAACAGTGAATATATACAACATGTATACACCTCATAAACGATATACTACACCCAGGGCAACATACCACCTCCAACGATATATCACCGGACAACATACCACATAACAGCAGCCAACATACAACAACCTACCACAGAACCCACGGACAACATACCACATAACAGCAGCCAACATACAACAACCTACCACAGAACCCACTGACAACATACCACATAACAGCAGCCAACATACAACAACCTACCACAGAACCCACTGACAACATACCACATAACAGCCAACATACCACAACACGCCAGCACCAACCTACAACCACTGACAACATACCATAACAGCAGCCAACATACAACAACCTCACAGAATCCACTGACAACATACCGCAGCAGCAGCCAACAGCAACAACCTACCACAGAACCACTGACAACATACCCCAGCCAACATACAACAACCTACCACAGAACCCACTGACAACATACCCCAGCCAACATACCCCAGTCAAACATAACCATAATATATGTTGGTGTTCTTAAAAATCTTATGACAAAATTGTACAAGTAAATAGGTTGATTGTGGTTGTTGTGTTAACAAATTATACAGGTAGAAAAAGTTAGGTTGATAGTGGTTTGCTTTATATAAGTAAATGGGTGGAGAAAATTTGGTTGATTGGTTGTGTTGCATTGTGTGGTTGGCTCAGTGCCCGCTAGGACTGACGGCTGGTTGATGACGTGAATAACAAAGCCTTCATGTTGGCATTACTATGTCACTATGCAACCTGTGACACTGCGTAGTATTGCCTGGCACTGTGGAGAATTACCTTGGCACTGTATGGAATTACTTTGGCACTGTGGTCTAAGGTATACTGTGTGGAATTAGCTTAGCACTATATTCTGTGGCACTGTCCATAATTACCTTAGCACTGTGTACAATTACCTGGCACTTTAATCTGTGGCACTGTCCTTAATTACCTTAGCACTGTGTACAATTACCTGGCACTTTAATCTGTGGCACTGTCCTGAATTACCTTGGCACTGTGTATACTTGCCTGGCCACTGAACCCAAAGCATTCTGCCCCCGAGAGAATCATTACCTGCCTCTCATTACTGACACACTGGCCAGGTAGGGCACACGGCACTCCTGGTTCACTGCACTTTCCTATCCACCCGTGCCAATACCCAAGCACGAGTGGGCCATCTGGCACGGGTGAGAGGGTTGGGTAGGGGTGAGTAGGGGGTAGGGGTTAAAGTAGGGGGCGAAGGGGTAGCAGTAACCTCTTTCTGTTCTCTTGGGGGACTGTCACCCCATCTGTATTTAACCTTCCTGAAATACCTGTAATAATTAGGCCGCCTCCTGGAACACCTGTCGTATTGATCAGAGAGAGAGAGAGAGAGAGAGAGAGAGAGAGTCATTGGGTATAGTGTAGTGTCATGGTTATAATGTGGGTGTCAGAATACTTGGCACTGTTCTTTACTGTCATTGACCCCAGCCACCCCTTTGATACTGTGGCACCCTCCCCCCTTAGACACTGTACCACCCTCTCCACCATTGACACTGTGCCACCCTCTCCTCTTTAACATTATGCCACCCCTCCCACATACTAACTACCCTTAACCCTAACCACGTCACTGCCTTGTTCACGTGACAGACTAATGGGGATGCGTTATCGCCTTTTATAACCAGACGTGACACATAGAGAGCTGATAGCGTCATTCATTATACACAAACTGTCGTCGGAAAATAGGCGAATGCAAGTCAATTGTTTATGTCGTGTGTGTGTGTGTGTGTGTGTGTGTGTGTGCGCCACCGGATGCACCATGTTCCCGGTGATAAATATAGCCACTTTTTAATACCACCACAGTCAAGGGCGTTTATTCCACGTGTCAGTAGGTATGATGGCAAGATGTGGTGTTATGAATCTCGGGTTTTTGGTAGGTAGTAGCTGTGAGTAATGCCCTCCACTTGTGCGTTTACAGGGGCTCATCAGGTGTTGTGCAGTGTGGCAACGTTGTGTTTGTTTACATTTAACAGAAGGAAACTAACAATAGTAAACACTACTATGGAATCAAAGGTAAACAATATTAAAACACATATCTCAAAGGTAAACAATGTTAAAACAAATATCTCAAAGGTAAACAATATTAAAACAAATATCTCAAAGGTAAACAATATTAAAACAAATATCTCAAAGGTAATGATTTGTGGAATGTTTATATGACGAGCCCCTGTAAACGCACTAGTGGAGGGAACTTGATTGTTGGCACCCTCACACACGTATTGGTCTTGTGGTAATTCATTTATTTTGTTAAATCGTCATTCTCTCTCTCTCTCTCTCTCTCTCTCTCTCTCTCTGTATTTTTCTGTAGGTCTGTTTTCTCTACTTTTCTGTCTCTCTCTCACACACACACACACACACAATGTCAGTATTATCACATTTAGAACACTCATCCTCACACACACACACACACACACACACACACAATAGTTTACCTTCCCAGAACACAGGGGTAAGCAGTACGTCGACTCAGTGACCGCGATGTCTCTGGGAATCGTGTGTTGCGCCAGAGTTGTGTCCTTGGTTAACGCTTATTGCACCACACACACACACACGTGGAGATTAACCCCTCATGGATTTAACCTAAGATTAACCTAGCCAAGACAAACCTAACCTACGATTAACTAACTCCAGCCAAGACAAACCTAACCTAACCTAACCCCACGATTAACCTAGCCAAGACAAACCTAACCTAACCCCACATTAACCTAGCCAAGACAACCTAACCCACAGATTACCTAGCCAAGACAAACCTAACTTCCAACCTACGATTAACCTAGCCAAGACAAACCTAACCTACGATTAACCTAGCCAAGACAAACCTAACCTAACCTACGATTAACCTAGCCAAGACAACCTAATCTAACCTAATAGATTAACCTAGCCAAGACAAACCCAACTCCACGATTAACCTAGCCAGACAAACCTAACCTAAATCCCATTGATTGTGAAGCCAAGACATAAACCTCATCCTACGATTAACCTAGCTAAGACAAACCTAACCTAACTCTACGATTAACTCTAGCCAAGACAAACCTAACTCTAACTCAAGATTAACCTAGCTAAGACAAACCTAACTTCACGATTAACCTAGCCAAGACAAACCTAACCTTACCTTACCACACCTCACCTCACCGCATCTCACCTCACCTCACCCTAACCTAACCTAACCTAACCTACGATTAACCTAGCCAAGACAAATCTGTTCTAACCTAACTTAATCAATTGTACTCAGACCTAATTTAACCTTACCTCACCTAATCTAACCTAACTTACCCTAATCTAATCTAACCTAACGCGTACTTTAAGCCACACTAATCTAACACATGCAGCCCAAGTGTACACATATACACACACACGTAACCCAAACATACGTAACCCAAACACACACACACACGTAACCCAAACACACACACGTAACCCAAACACACACACACACACACGTAACCCAAACACACACACACACACACACACACGTAACCCAAAACACACACACGTAACCCAAACACACACACGTAACCCAAACACACACACACACGTAACCAAACACACACACACACACACACACACACACACACACACACACACACACGTAACCCAAACACACACACGTAACCCAAACACACACACACACGTAACCCAAACACACACACACACACACACACACACACACGTAACCCAAACACACACACGTAACCCAAACACACACACGTAACCCAAAACACACACACACACGTAACCCAAACACACACACACACACACACACACACACACACACACACACACGTAACCCAAACACACACGTAACCCAAACACACACACGTAACCCAAACATACACACGTAACCCAAACACACACACACACACACACACACACACACACACACACACACACACACACGTAACCCAAACACACACACACGTAACTCCAAACACACACACGTAACCCAAACACACACACACGTAACTCCAAACACACACAAACACACACACACACACACACACACGTAACCCAAACACACACACACACACACACACACACACACACACACTGCAACCCAAAACACACACACACACACACACACACACACACACACAATACAGAGTAGGATCCAGGATAACAGATAATAACTTATACTAAGAGCCCCTCACCAGGTAGAGACCTCTCAACCTAATCACTAACCTGTGACCTGCCAGGTAAGATTGGGACTCACCTGACGTCACCTTATCAGCCCAAAAGTAGGGTAGGTGATATAGGTGCTCTTAACAGGTAATCATAGCCCAGGTCACCTAAACATTAGAAATTATAGGTGATGTAGAATGATGCCTTGAGGATTATAGGTGGTGTAGAATGATGCCTTGAGGATTATAGATAGTGTAGAATGATGCCTTGAGGATTATAGGTGGTGTAGAATGATGCCTTGAGGATTATAGGTGGTGTAGAATGATGCCTTGAGGATTATAGGTAGTGTAGAATGATGCCTTGAGGATTATAGATAGTGTAGAATGATGCCTTGATATTCATGCATGACTGTATGAGTGTGTGAAGTAACCTGTACTTAAGTGTGTCTGTGTGTGTTGGAAAGTTCTTGTCGGATCACCTGAAGATTAACCCCCCTAATACTATATTGGGTGGGTTAGGTTAGGTTTTGGTGGTTAAATAAGGTGAAATAATCTGGGGTAGACGTTCTTCAGGTGACCCCCCAGGTGAGTCCTCATGTGTTAAGGTCGTGTTCACCTGACCCGTTTCATTGTTCGCTCATCCGGCTTCGACACACACACACACACACACACACACACACACACACGCGCGCGCACACACCTCATGTTATCTTATCAACGATTTAATTTTCCTGAATTAATTTGTTGACATTAAAACCACATATTGAGAGGCGATGTATTAATGTAATGCATCTAGGATTAGCCAACCTAGATTACCATAGATTAGATTAAAACAGATTAGATTAGGTTAGGTTAGGTTAAGATAGCTTAGGTTAAGTTAGGATACATTGTTACCATAGATTAGGTTAGCGTCAGGGTGGTCATTCTTCAGGTGATATAAGCTGGGGTGGTCATTCTTCAGGTGATATAAGCTGTTGTGGTCATTCTTCAGGTGATATAAGCTGTTGTGGTCATTCTTCAGGTGATATAAGCTGTTGTGGTCATTCTTCAGGTGATATAAGCTGTTGTGGTCATTCTTCAGGTGATATAAGCTGGGGTGGTCATTCTTCAGGTGATATAAGCTGGGGTGGTCATTCTTCAGGTGATATAAGCTGTTGTGGTCATTCTTCAGGTGATATAAGCTGGGGTGGTCATTCTTCAGGTGATATAAGCTGGGGTGGTCATTCTTCAGGTGATATAAGCTGTTGTGGTCATTCTTCAGGTGATATAAGCTGGGGTGGTCATTCTTCAGGTGATATAAGCTGGGGTGGTCATTCTTCTACCTGATGATAATGTAATAATATATCAGGGTTCCCACACTACCGGGAAAACGGGGAAAAACAACTTGATTATGAGTTAAGTTCCCAATGTTAATCCGGGAACTTGGTGTAAGAGTTTAGGGAAATATTGAGTTTCTTAGAGGAGTTACGTGTGATGTCCTCCTGCTCCACCTGCTCCACCTCCACCTCCTGCTCCACCTCCTGCTGCTCCACCTCCTCCTGCTCCACCTCCACCTCCTGCTCCACCTCCTCCTCCTCCTCCTCCTCCTCCTCCTCCTCCTGCTCCTCCATCTCCTCCTCCAGCTCCTCCTCCTTCTCCTCCTCCTCCTCCAGCTCCTCCTCCAGCTCCTCCTGCTCCTCTTCTTTGATGTCTAGTCAGTGTTGGAGGAAGATCTGTATAGTGCATTCATGAGTACGCTGATCACACACACATACAGGTTTCTGGGGCAGATCAGATGGAACTTGTATGAGCTGATCACATCTCAGGGAGGGCGAGAAGCATGGTGTGTGTGTGTGTGTGTGTGTGTGTGTGTGTGTGTGTGTGTGTGTGTGTTTCAGCCCCTCCCCATACATTATAGTGCAGGTAGAGTGTGAGGGTAACGACAGATAGATACACACACAGACAGACAGATAGATAGATATAGATAGATAGATAGATATAGATAGATAGATATAGATAGATATATATAGATAGATATATAGATAGATATATAGATAGAGGGAGAGAGAGAGAGCGCAGGAATACCTGGAGGTGTGTGTGGTGGGGTCGGTCACCCGGAGTCCTCACTACTGCTCACAAGGTCTTAACACACTCACACACACACACACACACAGTCACACACACACAGTCACACACAGTCACACACACACTCAGCCTTCTGGCTGCCAAGCTCTTTCAATAAACCGTTAATTATTATTACACACACACACACACACACACACACACACACTCATAGTCACCGGCGGGCCAGCACATCACCCCAGGCGCTGGCTCTCCTCTGGGCTGTTTCCAGGAAGTTCACCCCACCTGTCTGGCCCCTGGGTGATGGCGGCGCCTCTAGCTGGTGTTTCCTCATTATTCCCGGTAACTTTCCTCACTTCACCTCAACCTAACCCAATTTTACCTCGCCTAACCTAACCTCATCTCGCCTAACCTCACCTCATCTCGCCTAACCTCACCTAACCCGACTTCAACTAGCTTACATACGAGACTTTAGATCACCTGAAGATTAGGCACCCTAGTTAATGTCACCTGAGAATTTAACACCCTAAGTTAATTTCACCTGAGAATTTAACACCCTAAGTTAATTTCACCTGAGAATTTAACCCCCTAAGTTAATTTCACCTGAGAATTTAACACCCTAAGTTAATTTCACCTGAATTAACACCCTAAGTTAATTTCACCTGAGAATTTAACACCCTAAGTTAATTTCACCTGAGAATTTAACACTAAGTTAATTTCACCTGAGAATTTAACACCTAAGTTACATAACATAAGAACATAAGAATGGAGGAAACTGCAGCGGGCCTATTGGCCCATACTGGGCAGTCCCGTTTACACCAACCCTATTGCTCATATGAGCATCAACCTGTTTGAAGCTAATTCAGCGTATTCGAGTTAATGATGATATTTGGTAACTTGTTCCATTCATCCACTACTCTGTTTCCAAACCAGTGTTTACCTATTTCACGCCTAAATCTAAATTTGTCCAATTTAAAACCATTGTTACGAGTTCGCTCCTGGTTGGATAATTTGAGTACCTTTGTAATGTCCCCTTTGTTTAGCCCTGCCTTCCACTTATACACCTCTATCAGGTCGCCCCTCGCTCTACGTCTCTCAAGGGAGTGCAGATTAAGATGCTTTAACCTGTCTCTATACTCAAGGTTCCTAATGCCCGGGATTAGTCTTGTCATTCTCCTCTGAATTCTTTCCAAGGATTCTATATCCATTCTGTAATACGGTGACCAGAACTGAACTGCGTAATCCAGGTGTGGTCTCACAAGAGCAAGATACAGTTTTAGGATGACCTCGCTAGTCTTGTAACTAACACTCCTTTGTATGAACCCAAGTACTTTATTAGCCTTGTTACGAGCAAAAACACATTGTTTACTTGGCTTAAGGTTCCTACTTATCATTACTCCTAAATCTCTCTCGCAGTCGGATTTCTCTATGGCATCGTTGTTCATCTGGTATCTGGTTTCCCTGTTTACATTTCCTATACTGAGTACTTTACATTTGTCGATGTTGAATGTCATCTGCCATTTTTCAGACCATTCGAAAAATTTGTTTAGATCCTCCTGTAGTTTTGCCGAGTCCTCGTCAGATTTGATAACACGTCCTATTTTAGTATCATCAGCAAATTTACTTATGTTGCTGTCTATGCCGATATCTATGTCGTTTATGTATATAATAAACAATAATGGTCCAAGTACTGAGCCTTGGGGAACTCCACTTGTGACGTTGCTCCAATGGGACTTAGTGCCGTTAATGCTCACTCGCTGTTTTCTGTCCTGTAACCACGCCCTAATCCATTTAAGGATGCCACCTTTGATGCCATGAGCTTCTACCTTTCTAATTAGTCTTTCGTGGGGGACTCTGTCGAAGGCTTTGCTAAAGTCGAGATATACCACATCATAATTGTGCCCCTCGTCCACTGATTCAAAAACTGATGAAAAGAATGTTAATAGATTAGTTAGGCAAGAACGTCCGCTTGTGAAGCCATGCTGGGAATCATTGATCAATCGGTGCTTCTCCAGGTGATTTCGAATAGAGTTTGAAATGATTGCTTCCAGTAATTCACCTGAGAATTAACCCCCTAAGTTAATTTCACCTGAGAATTTAACACTAAGTTAATTTCACCTAATGATTAAAACCCTAATCCTACCTGGAGGGGGGGGGGTGCTAGATTAGGATTAAGATGTTATCAGGTGGATTAATCTCTGGGGTATTTGATCTTCAGGTAATCCCATTCTTATCAAGTGAAAATATCTCATCTATATCTGAAACGACACAAAGATGGACTAAATCACTAAACTCCATCAATCTACACTTTGGCTGTACCAGTTACGAGGGTAATTGGTTGTTAGGGGTCTGGGGTGACATAGTTCAGAAAGATTCATATTTTCACCAATTGGAAAAAGGAGAATGTGTGTTGCTTGGTGTATTACATGTGTTGTCTGGTAGTGTTGTTGGGGTGCCACTGTTGACCCCCTTACCTCCCACCTCCCCTCCCCCCTTACCTCCCACCATCCCCCTTACCTCCCACCACCCCC
Organism: Homarus americanus; assembly: GCF_018991925.1. Taxonomy (NCBI): domain Eukaryota; kingdom Metazoa; phylum Arthropoda; class Malacostraca; order Decapoda; family Nephropidae; genus Homarus; species Homarus americanus. Next base: position 1,607,068 of record NW_024747582.1, on the reverse strand, counting down.
TTACCTCCCACCACCCCCCTTGCCTCCCACCCCAAACCCTAGACCTATACCCAAATACCATGGAGATAGAAGACTGCCCAAGCCAGACAGAGTATTGGGCACACACACACACACTCACACACTCACACACACTCACTCACTCACACACACACACACACACACACACACACACACTATAGACAATGCTAGCCCTGAACCGTACTACAGTGTTAGGTGTTAACTTTACTAAATGTACTGTTCATCTTTAACTCTTTAGCACCTGAGCTGTTTAGGGTAGAGTCTGAGGCTACACGTACTGTACAGTCTTTTAACACCAGGTAGAGTTAATGTTACCATCATTAACACTGATAATAATAATAATAATAATAATAATAATAGTAAATAATAATAATAAAATAATAATATAAATAATACAATAATAATAATAAATAATAATATAAATAAGGTTAAAAATAATAAATAATAATAATAATAATAATAATAAACACTACATCAACATATAGAATACAGTACAGGTCTATGAAGGAACAGTAACAGGACAAAGTAACAGTAACTTCTTGTGTGTACTGAAGGTGTTTGTGTATAAGTAGCAGTGTGGGTGAGTTTTATTTTGGGCTGTCGAGTGGTGGGGCATATATAGTGGTGGGTGTGGCTTTACCGTCCCGTCCCGTCCCGTCCCGTCCCGTCCCGTCCCACCTCACTCCTCAGTTTCCCTCAGGTAGAAGTGAAGGGTCGAGAATGTATAGTTGTATTTTTGTTTAGTTTTGGGATTAAGGTTTGTGTGTGGGGGGGAGGGGGAGGGGGTACATGGTGAGGGAGGATCTGAGTATGAGAGGAAAAAATGAGGCGCTTGTGTGTGTGTGTGTGTGGATCGCGTGAGGTGCCAAGTGTGTGTGGATCGCGTGAGGTGCCAAGTGTGCCAGTCGGTATAAAATAAAGGCACTACACTGCTCTGCCCTCCAGCTGTAATAGTAAAAGTTGACCTGTCTTGACCTCACTTGGCAACTCTCACTTGATATTGTCGAGTTCTACCCATTTACTGTGTTATCGTAACCATTTGTCTATTATCCCTGAGTATTAATAGAATGACGTCTATTATCCCCGAATATTAATAGAATGACCTCCATAATCCTCGAATATTAATAGAATGACGTCTATTATCCCCGAATATTAATAGAATGGCGTCTATTATCCCCGAATATTAATAGAATGACCTCCATAATCCTCGAATATTAATAGAATGACGTCTATTATCCCCGAATATTAATAGAATGACGTCTATTATCCCCGAATATTAATAGAATGACGTCTATTATCCCCAAAGTATAGATAGAATGATAGACATTGATGTTATTCGACCTCTTGTCTCCTCACAGCTTCCGGGATGGTGTCTAGGGTGCCACCGGTCTAGTCTTGGCACTGTGTGTGTTAAGCCACGTGGTGCCTGGGGAGTGTTCACGTGGTCTCGTATCTGGCTTACCTGGGGCTTAGTTGTGTGTTTCTCTTTAGTTATGTGGCTTTTCTCTCTCTCTCTCTCTCTCTCTTTGTATTACTCGGGTCTTCAGTATTTACAGGTAACACCAAGACGTAGGTAGTTGAAGATAAACCATATCTTTTTATTTTTATGACGACTGAGGTTATTGGACGTTTAAGGACCTCTCCTGGTTTGGTTACGTTTGGGTTGGGTGGTGTGGGGTTGGGTTGGGTTAGGTGGGGTTGGATTAGGTTTTAGTCAATCTACTGGAAAGTTAACCCCTCCGAGAAAAGATAGTTGTTTGAGTTACTGTTCATATTGCTGGCACTGTTGTTGTTACTGGCACTCCTATTAATGGCACTGTTGTTGTTACTGGCACTCCTATTGTTACTGGCACTGTTGTTGTTACTGGCCCTCCTATTAATGGCACTGTTGTTGTTACTGGCACTCCTATTAATGGCACTGTTGTTGTTACTGGCACTCCTATTAATGGCACTGTTGTTGTTACTGGCACTCCTATTAATGGCACTGTTGTTGTTACTGGCACTCCTATTGTTTTGTTGTTCTGGCACTCTATTAATGGCATTTTGTTACTGGCCTCCTATTAATGCTGTTATTTTGCACTCTATTAATGGCCTGTTGTTTTTGTTTGTTTTTTAATGGCACTGTTGTTGTTACTGGCACTCCTATTAATGGCACTGTTGTTAGCACTCTTGTAATGGCACTGTTGTTGTTACTGGCACTCCTATTAATGGCACTGTTATTACTGGCATCTATTAATGGCACTGTTGTTGTTACTGGCACTCCTATTAATGGCACTGTTATTACTGGCACCTATTAATGGCACTGTTGTTGTTACTGGCACTCCTATTAATGGCACTTTTGCTTGGTGTTGTTACTGGCACTCCTATTAATGGCACTTGTAGTTAATGACAAGAATAATTCCAATAACAATAAGAAACTACCACAGTAACTAGGACATCATAACCCTGTATGTCGCAGGTATTCAAGTGGCTGAGTCACTGACCTACCTTAGTGAAGTTGATTACAGTTGATTACAGTTCTTAGTACAAGTTGAAGAGGTTAGTACTCAGGTCGTGTACTGTGCGTGGTAATGTTATCTCTGGGGGCATTGTACTCATTGGCGCCAAGAGTCTGAGTGAAAGTGTGTGTGTGTGTGTGTGTCTGTCTGTCTGTCTGTCTGTCTGTCTGTCTCTGTCTGTCTCTGTGTCTGTCTGTGTTTTAAGTGGATGTGTTTTAGTATGTATATGTGCCTGTACGTGTGAGTCGTTGCGTGCGTCCGTGCGTGGTTTGAGTGTGAGTGAGTGTGGTTTGAGGTGTGAGTGCGTGTGTAGCCCCCAGCTTCCAGACGTCCATTCCATTTAAGGTCACCTACGAGCGGCTGCATGATAGCACGGTTTGTTAGTAGTGAAGATAGTGTTTTTTAATTATCGTGTAAGTTGGCAGCCCTGCAGTTACTGGGTCGTGACACGTTTTGGATGCAGTGTCGTGTTTACATTGGTTGTCCCCTCCACCACCACCCTTCCCTACTCCTCCCTACCTCCACCCCACCTTCCCCCCACCCCACTCTCCCCACCCCACCGGGTTTCTTTCTCAACCTTCATCTCCCTCCACCCCTCCTTCCCACCTCCCATCCCCCCTCTTCACCCCAATCCCCTCCCCACTCCACCGTCCCCCTCCCCACTCCACCATCCTCCCTACCCCACCATCCCTCTCCCCCACCCACCATCCTCCCCACCCACCCCATCACTGCATATGATAAGATTTTCACTGTGTTGCTAATTTTGACTCTCTCTCTCTCTCCTCTCTCTCTCTCTCCTCTTCCATGATGGCCACCTTATGAAGCTGCTGCCTTAAGTTACAACTCGGTGTATGTTTATATGTATTTATTTCCAGTTTAAATATGGCGAGTTAAAATTTGGTAGGGAGGTGCGGGTGTGTAAGGTGGATAACTCAGTATTGGATAAACCGGATTGTGTTACATGGATTACTAGATAGATCAAGGTTAATGGGATGTCTTGTAAGTCAACATCAAGATCTATAACAAATGTTGGGTTAGTGTGAGTCACCAGTGGTCATCACAAGTCTTTAGTGCTGATAGGGAAATAATTTGTTCGATCTACCAGGGAAATGATTCTTGGTAATGGGGGGAATACGCACGCACGCACACGCACGCACACGCACACGCACAGCACGTCTATGTTAAAGCCCATCTCAGACATAAGCCTCTGAGGTCATGGTCTCCACACATCCCTAAACAAACACATACACTCTCTCTCTCTCTCTCTCTCTCTCTCTCTCTCTCTCTCTTTTATTTTTTATTTCTCACTTCTCTTTCATTCTCTCATTCTCTGCTTCTTTTTCTCATTCATTCATCCACTCAGCATATTTGCCACAGCAACTGGTCATGTCCTGCCGTCTAGTTGGTGAGCGAGAATCAGTTCAGCAGTTGAGTCAGGTGGTGTTGCTGGCTCACCTTGTCCCGATGCATTCTTACATGCTCACTGTTTACACCTCTACCCACCCTCCACCCCTCACTCCCCCACCCACCTCACCCCTCCACCCCTCCCCCCACTCCCCCACCCTCCTCTACCCCCTCCCCACCCCCACCCCCTCATCTCTACCCCCTCACCCCTCCACCACCTCTACCCCTCACCCCCCCACCCCCACCTCCCCTCACCCCCACCCCCTCACTTTCACCTGCTTGGCAACATTTGCATGTCCATTTTAGTGGTGGTCTCCTCCTCCAGCCAACTAACACTCACTTTCAGGAGGTTTTTGCCCTGGTGGTGATGTTGGTGACGTGGCCTCCTCACACCCGAATCTATTGGGGGGGAAAGTCAACCTAACCCAGCCCAGTGGTCAGGATTGTGGTAGTTGTCAGGGTAGGGTTGGTGTTTAGGGTAGGTCACGGTAGGGTAGGGTAGTTGTGAGTGTAGGTCAGTGACTGCTGGTCTTCCCTTGTTGTGGTCATGCAGGAGCCAGTTTATACAGTGACGGTCAACATTATTACTCGGTGTTTAGTCTTTTGAAACACACACACACACACACACACACTACTGCTTTGCTGTCACTCGGAATCGAGTATGACGATCATCCAGCTCTGATACAACGATATGAGTTATTAAGGATGTCACCTTCGTTGGCGAGTTCTGAGGTGACTAAAGAGGCCGATACGGGACCCGCAGGGTCGATCACAGATGTTGCACATGTGGAGGGCTACATCTAGTGCGGGAGGGGTGGCGGAAGCGTCTTTCCGGCGTTGGCGCTCGTCTGCCTCGTTATACAGTCGGGCTAACTCGAAAGTATTGACACCTTCTCGTGGTGCTCCTCCAAGCGTTACGGTGTGGAGTAATCGTCTCCCAGGTGAGGGGGTCGATTTGGCACTTTTTTCAGGTTTATCTTAAGACTATCCTTATACCCTTTCAGTTGCCTGCCAGCGTTACGTTTACTATTCGTTAGGTGACTGTAAAGTAACTGTCGCCCGTGTGGGTAACATGGTCAGTCCAGCGTAGTTGTTCATGGATAATGGTAGCCTCGCTGCTCCTACACACTAGTATACCTAATGGCCACACTGTAAAGAAGTATCTCCTTATATTCGTCCTCCATAACACCTTGGCGAGATTGAAGTTGTCCCATCTCGTGTTGGTGACGCGTGACACCACAAAAAATCTATCAGGTCAGGTCATGTTAGGACAGGATAAGGTCATGTCAGGTCAGGTCAGGTATATTGTATGCCTGAGATCCGCTCTATTGTGTCTTGTCTGAAGAGATCTGCCCTAAGGTTCTCAGTCTACCTGGGTAATAGAAACAATTTAGCTCACGTATGATTCTTCGCTCCGTGTTGGAATATTTGTAGTGATGTTGTGTCTAGGAGGGGAGGGACATGGTAGCCTCTCTCTCTCTCTCTCTCTCTCTCTCTCTCTCTCTCTCTCGTGATAATTGACTTTCTGATATACTGTCTTCTATATTATAATGTTATTGCTCTTGTCACAACTAGTAACCACCAGTCAAGTTAATAAGGCTGCTCATCTCACACGTACACTATCACCCTGAGACCAGCTTACTAACTCAGTTTTATTGCAACATCAGTATTACCTTGTGCAAGACATTGATATGTATGGTGCATGAAAATCACACTTCGTTGATCTAATGAATACTGTTGGGGTGGCGGAGATTCTGACGACGGGAGAATTTGTTGTTAGAGGTAAGGTTTATTATGCTTACTGTGTGTTGATTAAATTGCGCCTTGAACAGTAAAACCTCGATATAACGGATTATAACTGAGGAGAGTCCGTTGTATCGAGGGTCCGTTAGATGTGGAACCTCCATTTAACGAACTGAATAGAGATGAAAGTCCATTATAACGAGGGTTTGTTTAATATGCAACCTCTACTTAAGAGACTATAACAGAGGAAAGGTCCGTTATATCGAGGGTCCGTTAGATGTGAACCCCCATTTAACGGATTATATGGCGAGAGAAGTCCGTTATATGGAGGTTTTAACTGTATACAAATAAAATCATCTGGGTTAGGTTAGGGTACGATAACCTTAACTTGCAGGACGATGACTAACCCTTGGGGACGATAACTTCACGCCGGGCACGATGACAACGCCCAGGGACGATGACTTAACCCTTGGGGACGATGACTTAAGCCCTTTGGGGACGATGACTTAACCCCATGGGGACGATGACTTAACCCTTGGGGACGATGACAACGCAGGACGATGACAACGCCAGGGACGATGACTTAACCCCTTGGGACGACGACTTAACGCGGGACGACGACAACGCGCAGGGACGACGGCTTAACGCGGGGACGACGACACTTGCCAGGCGCGAGGCAACGCCCTTGCGACGACAACGCGGGCGACGACAACGCCCAGGGACGACGGCTTAGCCGCGGGGACGACGGCAGTGAGGACGACGACAACGCCAGGGACGATGACTTAAGACTTTGAAATTCTCGCGATTATACAAGATTCAATGGGTTTTTAATACGATATGTTTCATTGTTTTTGTTGACACATTGTTGTTATTGTGTTGACAGTCATTGTTGTTGTTGTTGACAGTCATTGTTGTTGTTGTTGTTGACGGGAGGGCATGGAGTGTCGTTGCCTGAGCCTGGACGCTACGCTACAGGCATCTTCTTCCTGGACAAGACTCACCACCAGGAGACCGAGCAACTCTTTGATGACCTCGCTGCTGAACATAACCTCAAGGTAGGCTACATCACCTCTTCTTGTCAGTGTATTGGTGTAGGAGGTTATGGGGTGGGTGTAAGTGTGTGTGAATGGGAACGGTGTAGGTATGTATGTATGGGAAGAGTGTTGTGTGTGTATTTATTTATGTATGTATGGAGGATGGGTGTAGGTAGGTGTGTGTGTTAGCCAGCCAGCCAGGCATGTGGGTACACCTTAAAGTAGCCTTTTCGCCCACTCAAAACTCTCCTCCCGCCATTCTTAAACTCAGGAACCGGATTCTCAGTGACCCACCTCCTCCATCGCCAGTGACCCCCCCATCTGTTCCCAGCCCTCACACCATCCTGGCCCTCACCAGCCCCTGGCCCTCACCAGCCCCTAACAGCCTCACGCCAGCCCTGGCCTCACACAGCCCCTGGCCACCACACCAGCCCCTAGCCCTCACCAGCCTAGCCCTCACACCAGCCCCTAGCCCCTCCACCAGCCCCTAGCCTCACAGCCCCCTAGCCTCACACCAGCCCCCTGGCCCTCACACCAGGCCCCTGGCCTTCACCCAGCCCCCTGGCCTCCACCAGCCCCCTAGCCTCACACCAGCCCCTAGCCCTCACACTCAGCCCCCTAGCTCTCACCAGCCCCCTGTCCTCAACACCAGCCCCTAGCCCTCACACCAGCCCTAGCCTCACCCAGCCCTCTAGCCCCTCCACCAGCCCCTCGCCCTCACCAGCCCCCTAGCCCTCCACCAGCTGCCAGTCCTCATGGCCTGAATATATTTTTAGAGAGTAGTAGATATATAAAGTATTTGACCGGCCTTACTGGGGTCTTTTTCCGAGTGTCTGTGATCGTCACTTTCTTCCCTGTCTGTCTGTCTGTCTCCTATCCCTCTCCCCCCCCACCTGCTCTCTCTCCTCTCCCCCCTTTCTTTTCCATTCCTTTCCTCTTTCTCCCCTTTCCTCTCTTCTCTTATCTTGTTGGTGGTGTTGTGGTGGTGTTGTGTGTGTTGTGTGGTGTTGTGTGTGTGTGTGTGG